>NW_018164461.1:312404-342107 GCF_001263595.1 Phalaenopsis equestris
GGCAAACTCCACACCAAAAATAGTGCCGACAACAATACCTATTATTGTTTCACCTGATTGGGAAAAACCTTTTGTATTAATGTGTGATGCTAATGACTATGTTATTGGAGCGGTGTTAGGCCAAAGACATGATAAGACATTTAGAGCCATAAATTATACTAGTAAAACTCTTATAGACTCAAATTAATTACACTACTATTGACAAAGAGTTATTAGGAATAATATATGCTATGAATAATTTTAATCTTCCTTGATAGGAACTAAATGTATTATATATATTGATCATATTGTTATTTGATATCTGATGTCTAAGAAAGATGCAAAGCCTAAAATGATCAGATGGGTTTTGCTTGTGTAGGAGTTTGATGTCGAAATAGTAGATAGGAAGGGGACTGAAAAATAAGTAGCAGATCATTTGTCAAGATTGTATCAGAGAATTTATCATGGGTTTGATGAGAATATCAATGAAAATATCCTTGATGATAAATTATTTAAAATCACTGCATGACATGCATGATCCATGGTATGCAGACATAGTTAATTGTATTATAAGTAATATTATGCCTTATGGTCTGACATATTATCAGCCAAAAAAGTTTATCAATGATGTCAAGTTCAGAAAGATAAGCTAAGTGATTACATTTGATAGTATTTAGAAAGATAAGCTACATGATTAAATTTACAAAGACCCACTGTGTTAATTAATTGTGTGCAAGTCATATGATACATTTATGTTGATAACAACTAATTGACATTAGATTTGATAGTTAAATCAATATGATATGAATGAAATTACTATAAATTATTTCAAATTAGTACAAGTTGGCGTAGGTTGGAATTGAAATTTTTTGTGTCGTACGTTCAAATAACTGTAACATCAGTTGAGTTCCTGAAATGAATAGAGATTCTTTGAAAGAAGTAAAGCTCAAAAATATTATTTAAGCATTTAATGAAGAGTGTCGCTATGTTGTAGTATATTAAACAAATAAATGCTTGGATGGGAAACTCTCTTGCGCATCATAGAATTCCATTGAAGCATTTTATTGCATTCATTGTCATAATATCATACATGAATCCACCATCATCCAACAAAATCTATTTAAATACATCTGTATTAAGTTGTCTTGAATGCGCCTTTTGCTTCAAATTTTATACATTAATTATGCACTGATTAAATATATAAATCTTATTAGTATTCTTAGCTGAGTACAACATTTGACACACTGTCTACATCTGAGACACTCATATTTCTAATGGCCTTCTTAAATTCTCACACAAATGCCTCTGATAGTGGTGATGAGATGCATTGGTAAAAAAATTTTCTACATCCCCAAAGTAAGCCAAAATGTTTGTTTGAAATTATGTACAAATTTTCTCTACTGTGCACTATTAGAATTATGTTGTGTAAAAATTGTTGGAACCACTATTGAACCGCCATTTGATGTACTTTGTATGTGTATATCTTCTTTAATCTCAGTCCTTGACAAAGGCGTCAAAAACTCGACCACCCTTCACATAATTTTATGATTTTATAGCGGCAACTCCTAGTGACGTATGTATTAAACTTTATAATTATCGATTTCAAAGCTTCACTAGGATTGAAACGCAAGTGCACGTATAGTTCAAGTAATATAGGATTCTCTTTTAAAACACCACTATTGATCCCACATGGAAGGTGAAAACTTTTTTTTATGACTTGGTAAAACTTTACTTAAACTCTAAACAATTATCTAGGAAATAAGGTCACAAGTTTATGTGTAAAAAGAAGTAACTAATTCCTACTAATTTAATTTAAAAATTTAAAGAAAATATAAAGTGTTTCCAAATTAACTTTAGGTAAAAGAGTTCAAATTATATGAAAGTCTTTCCCCTTGCAATGAGTTCATAATCAGTGAAGGAATCAAATGTTTAAAGTTTAAATATGGTATTGTGACAAATAGGAGCATACTTATTCTTTACCCTCTTCCGAGTACATAAAGATTGGCTAACCTAGAGTTAAGTCCTATAATTCTTGGTTATGATGGATAAGTTCTAGCATGTCATTTCTAGATTACCCGCTGTGCCCTCTATTTAGGACAAATCTAACCTTAATTTCCAAAATTTAGATCAAATTGGTTAAGGTTCTAGCCTGTCACCCTAGAATCTCCAATTTACACCCATCAAAACTTATCTCCATATCTATTTGCACCAATATATGGGCTACCTTATCGCCCACTAGATTAAATTGATTCTCACTAGTTGAGGACTACATAACCCTCACGGGTCATTATGGATACAAAACAAGTTTTACATACCAATTAATCAGATTGAATATGTAAATTAAGTATAAAGTAATGAATCATCACAAGTATGAATTAAGAGTAATTTCAAACAATTCTAATTCTACACATGATTATTTCTTATTGCAAGGAGAAAGATAAAGATAACTACACAGACTTCATAGGGTTAACACAACAAAGCATGATTTATATTAAAATTCAAGTTTACACAATAAAACAGAATTCAAACAAAAATATAAAATACTTATATCAAACTCTTCCACAAGCAAATTTTGAAGTTCCTTTGAATTATTCTCCAAACTCTTCTTAGACACTCACACCAATCGACTCAACTCAAGAGACACTCATGGACACTCACACTCCTTACGCGACAACAACCCATCACAACAACTCTTCACAACTCCCAACACACCAACATTTTCCCCTCGCAAATCTCTCTTTTAATATAACTCTCCAAATCTTCAAGAGCCACTTCAGATGCCCTTTCAAATTCATCTAAAAATATTACATATTGGCAAAAGCTGATTTTGGCGCCAAGACACCCAGCTGTGGCACCTAGGCTCCAACCTCTAGAAGCCCAATATAATTGCCTAGCATCTAGGTGCCAAATCCTGGTGCCATGACTCCAGGATCTTTGTTTCCACGAACAGAGTCTGACGTCTAGGCACCAATTCACTTTGTGCTCCTTTGTTCCATTTGATTCAATTTTGCTCTATTTTTGCTCTTTTTTCTCCTAAACTTTGTCTTTTGTATCTATAATCAAAAGTAAGCAAAATAGCTTCCATTAAAGTGCAATATCATTAAAAATGATTATAAAATGTAAATATAAAAGTAGCACATTTTTAGGCATATCAACTATCATGATTTATTGCACTTGCACTCTACAACAACAAAGCCTAATGAAAATATATGATTGTTTGCTTTTCTTGTGATTGTAACTACTAGCATGTCCTAATATTTTCCCAAGATAAGTCCACAATGATACCAACCAGATATTAATGGCCCGAAAGTCTAAAAATTATGCTTAAAATGATTAGGAAAACTAACTTGAATTCTCTTTACAATTCTTCTTATTGCATATTAGATCGCTTTTCATCAATCTGTATAATGATATGTATGACTCCTAACTTTGAAAGTTGAATTTGATGATTTTTCTTCTAGAATCTCGTGTCTTCATATATGACACCCTCACATTGAATTCTATCTTAATATGACCAACAATTTTATTTGGTTTGAGGTTAAATTTTTGTCCAATTTTAGGCAAGTTAAAATAACTTATGAATCTTGATGTGCATTTTCTATGCTCCTCTAGTGAGATCAAATATGTGCATATGTGTGACTCAGTAATGCTTGAAAATCTATTTTACATTGTTTCTTATTAGAGGAGAAAATGTTGTATTCTACATCGTTTTATACAGACCATCCACTTAGAGCAAATTGAAGTGCAATATGGGTGAAAAGAAAATGTCCTCCATCACAATGTTTAGGATTGTTTATCAAGAGACTCTTCCAAATCTACATAATTATTCCACTCATACGTCGTTTGATAATTCTTAATGTACTCATTCGTCGATCAATTTTATTTGTCATAATTAAATTTGAAGTGTTTGATTTTATATTAATTGATGATTCATGTGATCATCATCATTTGTTCCATCTTCAACCTCTATAAACATTTCACTCTTCTAGTTGAATCACTAGATTGACTGCACATTGTTTCATAAGCTTCATAAAATTCTTGAATGTGAATTTCAACATACCTTATTTCACTGAAATGTTGGAATGAAGAAGTTGCCATATTAGTGTCATACAGAAAAATGGAGTCATAATAATATGATGATTGATCAATTAGAATTTGAGTGAATGATAGAAATGGAGAAATTTTTATTTAATATATAAAGAAAAAAATGTCTAATTATGGGTTCTCATAACTTCCATCATGGGATTAGAAGCCTCTTCTTTAGATTGACAACAGAGAGCAAATGAAGAAGAAGCTGCACGGTGGCTTGCCATAATGAGAATAGTGTGTTATTCAAAAGGAGTGACACAACTTCAACATATAGACTGTAGACTTCATGCAAAATTTAGGACAACCTCAATGAATTCATCATCCGTGATTGGTGTCGCAATAAAAAATCATCCACATGAAAATGAAATATCAAAGTCAAGGTGAACTTCGACACATTGTAATTTAAAGAACGAATGATTCTATCTTTCAATTCTTCAAAGGTGATATGAACTAATATTTGGAGGATAAGTTTGTCTAAGATTTTCACCAATGATATACTTAGTAAAAAATTCGTCTTAGGATAAGTTCTACATCATACCACACAGTTACTATTTCAACTCCCGACACATTATGCATGGTTACACTATTTTACAGAATACATTGGGTTTAGTTTTGGACAAACTAAATTATATTTAAGTTTATTTTAGGGTCGATTATGGTTTCTTAAAATTTATGGATAAGTTAAGTGTATGTTTTCCTTCCCAATATATCAAATTAGGTTTAGATTTAGTTTATTTTTTAATTAGATATAATTATATTTAGTGTTGATTTAGGTATATGTTATCTTATATTTATTTGAGCTAAATGCTAAGCATAATGAACAGAAGCATAGTTTCATTGATGAAGCTTGAACTTTTTTTTTAATAATCCTGCAAGAAGTTTTATTGTTCCAAAATAAAGTTTAAATCAAGGTGATCAAAAGTTCCACTACATCCCACGACACTGCAACTCATGCAAAAAAAAATAAAACCTAGGAATCTAAGGCCACAGTACAACTCACACAAACAAAATAAAAAACAATCACTTATTTACACGGATGAAAGGAAAATCCAAACAATCACCATGAAGCAGTTGAGAAAGCTTCCCTAGAATCTTGTTGGAAACATTAACTTTATGTAAATCCAAACCTTCCTTAGCTGCCTAATTCACACATTGATTACCCTCACGATGATTAAAGGATCACTGCACCTTCAAAATACTTTGGCACATAAAAATATTCTTCATATAATTATTAATACACCAAGGATACTTCATACGATAATTGCAAATATTCCAGAAAAACTACGAATCCTTCTCAATCATAATATTATTCCAACTGCAACTAATGGCGAATTTCATAGCAATTAATACTACATCCGCCTCGCCATAAGAGGATTAGCCGCGAAAGAAGGTGCAGAAAACCAACATAAGCAATTACCCAAATGATTCCTACACACTCCACCAATACCAACATACTTTAAGTTATGAGTTAGCTTTATTTTTTTTTCGAAGCTACATTTTTTTTAGGTCTATTTGGATTGTGTTTCAATTTGGGCTTAATTTAGATTAAATTATGTATTGTTTAAGATTAATGTAGATTGAATTTAGCTTTACTTAACTAGTTCAATGTTTCATTTGAGTTATGAAAAAGGCTAACTTTATTTTATCTTTCAATTATTTCGACCCTAATTTATGTTGAATTAATTTTATAATTAGGTTTAATTATGTTTAAACTTGATTTATGTTTAGAAAACATTTTTATTTATTTTAATTTTTATGTAAACTATGTTTTGTTAATTTATGTTTAGTTCAATTTACTTTTTTAAAAAATAATATTTTAAAATCACGCCGACGTCGCACAATTTTTATGCTATTCAAAATAAAATTTAACCGTGCTGTTATTATTGGGGTTGTTAATTTGATTCGTTGTTCGCGAACAGCTCGTATTCAGTTCGTTAAATAGCTCGTATTCGGCTCACTAAGCGAGCTGAACACGAATAAAATTTTAAGCTTGAAATATAAACGAGCCGAACATGAACCAATATTTGTTCGCTCATGTTCGCCTCGAATTGACTTGAAAAGAAAGAAATAAATAAATATACACACACATATATAATACATATTCATAAAGTTAAATATTATAAATTGAAATTAATTAAAATTTTTTAAAATAAAAAAAAAATTATCAAGTTTTAAAAAATTAAATCCTATGAATTATAATATATAACAAATTATTAATAAATATTACTTATATAAATATTATATATTTATATAATATAAGTTATATAATTAATATAATATAATATATAAGTATAAATTTTGGGGTTCAGATGTTTCTCCCTGTTCCGACTCTTCTCCTTCCTCTCAAAATCGCGAGGGTTCGGCTGCTTCTCCCTCTTCCGACTCTTCTCCTTCCTCAAAATTGCGAAAGGAGTTCGGCGAGTCGGTGACGACCGCGCTCCTTCTCCTCTCAAAATAGCAAAAGGGTTTCGACAACGAAAGCCTTAGAATTGGGTTTGCTGTTCCTCTTCCTCTTCCTCCTCCTCTCTCTTCCGAGTCATCTTCCTCTTCCTCTTCCTACACATCTCCTCCAATTTCGAGCCGAAAAATATTATTCGAACAGATCACAAACACACCATTCACGAGCCATTACGAACAGAGCTGATTTCAAATACTAGCCGACCCTGAGCCCTGAGCTGTATGCATTTTACTTTTTAATTCTTAAAATGGTGTATTTTTAAGAGGATTTTTTAAAAATCGACATTAAAAAAATAAATTTAACATTTCAAGAATTTGTTAAAAAAATAAAAAAAAAATTGAATCAAACCTACGAAATAATCGGTCAACTAAATTTTAAAATAATAATGCCGCAGATTGGATTGACGCAAGCATCAAGTACTTTCTCTCTCAAATAACAAAGTATATCGTTTATATAAAATAAAAAAATAATAAAAAAATTAATATTACATAAATACACAACGAAATATTTTTTAAAAGAAATTTAATAATTAATTTGGGGTCCGTTTGAGGTAGTTTGTGCATTTCAGGATAAGCTGCTTATCTTGAAACGCGGCTCGCGGGCTTGTCGAAGGAGTCTACCGACGGCCTGCGTTTAGTGTAAAAACCCAAACGCAGTTTCGGATGAGCTGATGAAACACGCGAACCAAACAGCACGGCGGTGTTCTCAAAACACCGCCCGCATTTATAAGCTGCCTCAATTACAAAATCAAAGGCACCTCTACGAGTTAAGAGAAATCACATTATATTAAATTTTAGAAAAATTTATATGCATGCCACTTAATTTTTATATATTTGGATAATCTAACCCAACCCTGAACTTATGTTTTTACATTCATACCACAAAATAAATATTACGTCCGGACTCCGGAAGTAGAGATACTTCTGGAGTCCAATAAAATCATGCCACGTGGATGCGACAGAAAAATTAAAAAAATAGTTTTAGCATAAGAGAATATTCTCCCCCCGTGTTATTCTGTTATTGTTGTGATATTAATGTATTATCGTGTTCTGAGAATATTTCCGATGTCAATAATACATTAATACCATCACAATAATATATGAATAACACAGAATAACACTAGAGAAATATTCCTTATGTTACCGGGCCGGATCACAAAAAAATAAGTTTTTTTTTTCTCCGGTCAGCTCTACGTAGAGTTGATTTATTGGACTCCGGACGTATCTCTACGCCCAGAGTCCGGACGTAATAATTTTTCCATACCATATTCTATGTGCAGGAAAGTTGTATTTCTTTTTTTTTTTGAAAATTAAAACAATTTTTTATGTGATATAAAAAATTTAGGCCATATAGATATAAAATGAAACATTAAGTATTAGATATGTAAATTTTAATTTTGATTTTTTATTTTGTGATTTAAAAAAAAAAACCCATATTTTTAATGTGATATTTTATTTTTTTGGATAATATAAGTGAAAAATATAAAATTTAGGAGCTATATATATACATAAGAATTGAGGTTATGCATAGAGATGCCGCATCAAGATTAATTTTTTAATTATAAATATAATAAAATTACGCCATGTAACCTGTAGGTTATTTCAGGCCCGTTTGGGGCAGCTTATAAGTGCGGCAGCGTTTTTGAAAGCTACGTTACGTCTAACCGTTTGGTTTGCGCGTTTTTAAAAACGCTGCCTGTCGCGTTTGAGTTTTTTTGCACTAAATGTAGATGCAGGCCGCGGGTCGACCCCGAACCGCGTTTCAGGACAAACTGCTTATCGTGAAACACACAAACTTTCCCAAACAGACCCTTCATTAACACACCAACTTGGCACAATTTTGATGTTTCTCAAAATAAAATTTAATTGTGCTGTTATTATTAAATTAAATCTGCTAGATTAAAAAATTTTGTCGAGTAAATATGAAAATTTTGGTATGAGATATGTAAATACGTAAAAATTGTGTGCTATGTAAAAGCCTTTATATGTAAATGCCCTTTTATGTAAAATAAGAAGTATATTTAGATACACATCTCAATATATAATTGTTGGAAGACTTACATACAAATCACTCAATTTCTATTTATTTATATCTATAATCCTAAATTTAAATTTTAACATACATACAAATTTGCTTATGCATGAAAAGGTAAATGTCACTTTTTAATTTTTTAATTGCCTAGTACGTGTAGGCCAAAAAAACCTCATCCTACCCTAGTGTTCAATCCATCCTACTTGGATTAACAGTCTTTTTCAGAATCCTTTTGATTTCTGTATTTGACATTTCTGCTAATCCACTAGTTTGAGGATGATATATAATAAAAGTTTTATGTTTAATTTCATATCTTGCTACTAAAATCTCTATCTTTTTATTACAGAGTTGAATCCTCAATCAGTAATAATCACAATATGTGTTTTAAATTTACTAAAATTTTCTTAATATTGAGAATCACAATTAGGAAAAGCCAACGAATCAATCAATTTAGAGACGTAGTTTAGTGCCACAAGAATATACAAGTTACCTAGTGAAAGACAATAGGACCCATAAAATCAACCCCTCAAACATTGAAGATTTAAACTTCCAAGATAAAATTCAAGGGAATTTCATCTCCCTTAGAAATATTATTAGCACTTTGACATTTTCACAAATTTTGATATGTTCTTTCATATCCTTAATTTGGATAGATCAATAAAATCTAAATTATAAAATTTTAGTTTCAGTTCAAAATCCTTCAAAATGATATCATTGACCTCTTCTAAGGGAACACATCTCCTAATGATCTTGTCCTTCTATTTTCTAAAGAGATAGGGTTCATCCTAATAGAAGGACTAATCTCAGAAAAGAATTTCTTCGATTGGTAGTTTGTCGAATCGTAAGGAACGATGTAGCGGATAAAAAAATTCATGATATTTGCATACCACAAAATATTTCTGTTAGAAACTACAAAGAGCTGCTTGTCAGAAAAACTCTCATTAATATCAATCGGGAACTTATTAAATTTTTTTTACTCAAGTTTAAATAAGTAGCATGCTACCTAATTCTCTGTAGTTTTGCTATCGAGAATCTTCATATCAAATTCTTGTAATAAGATGGCCCATCTGATGAAACAAGATTTGACATCCTTCTTAATCACAAGATATTTGATAGTAGCATAGTTGGAATATATGGTGACTATGAGACCAATTAAGTAGGACCAAAATTTATCAAATACATAAACTATCTTCTGTAGCTCATTCTATGTAATTGTGTAATTCACTTGAGTCTCGTTAAGGGTCATATATGGAATAGTATATCACATAAAAAATCTCGACTCTTCTCTGACCTAGTACCGTCTCTTCTGCATAGTCATTAGCGTCCACATCAGCTTGAATCGAAGATCCCAATCAGGTGCAACAATTACTCATTAGAATATCAAAGGTAGTAAGGTATGTCTCCTCCAAATTGAAGGGAACACCCTTCTTTAATGAGTGACATAGTGGTATTGAGATTTTAGTGACATAGTGGTATTGAGATTTTAGAGAATTCCTTAATGTATTAACGGTAAAATTTCGGTGCCCCAAAAAAATCCTAATCTCTTTAACTGAAGTGGATGGGGAAAGTTTTATATAAGGCAAATCTTCATTGGTTCTACCTTCATCTCCGACCCTGAAACCTTAAGAGTTGACACAATTCTCTCGGTCCTTTTGAAATGACACTTCTATCAATTTAGCACCAAACCAGTCTTCTCACACCTTCGCAACAATTTTGTAAGATTGTTTAGTCACAAGTCAAAAGATGTATCAAACACTAAGAAGTCATCCATAAAGATCTCA
Organism: Phalaenopsis equestris; assembly: GCF_001263595.1. Classification (NCBI taxonomy): domain Eukaryota; kingdom Viridiplantae; phylum Streptophyta; class Magnoliopsida; order Asparagales; family Orchidaceae; genus Phalaenopsis; species Phalaenopsis equestris. The sequence continues at coordinate 322,743 of NW_018164461.1, forward strand.
ATCTTCTCAATCAGGTCATAAAAGATAGACATCATGAATAGTTGGAAAGTGATCGGGGCATTGTACAATTCGAAGGACATTCTCCTAGTCAAAATTTTTTTTCAAGGACTAGTGAAAGTGGATTGTTCTGGTCCATTGGTGCTATAGAAATCTGACAGTATCATGTGTATCCATTTATGAAGCTGAATAATGGGTGTCCTACTAACCTATCCAACATCTGGTCCAAAAATGGTTTTGAAAAATGATTATTCCTAGTGGCTTTATTCAACTTCTTATAGTCAATATTAATTCTCCAACTATTAGCACTTCTAATGGGTATCAGTTTGTTTCTCATTCTTCATTATCATCACTCCCACTTTCTTGGGTATATAGTGAATTGGGTAGACCTAAGCACTGCCTAAGATGAGGCAGGTTATGCATGCATATAAACACTTTAAAATTTCTTTCTTCATCACCTCTTTTATTACTCCATTCGACCTCTATTGAGGGCCAATCTTGGATTAATTTTCTTACTCCATCAAAATCTATGCATGCATAAGGAAGGGCTTATTCTTTTTATGTAAGCAATGGTTCATCAAAAAAATTTTCTAAAAATCCTTAATACTCGCATTAGCTATTCCTCTTATATTTCACTCAACTCATTAGAAGTGATGACATACAAAATAGAGAACTCTAGGAAGACATACTTAAGCTGTTTGGGGAGAATTTTCAACTCCAATTCTGAGGCTTCTTATATGGACAAAATTAAAGCCTTTACATTGGGCAAAGTTTCTAAGAGTGGAGAAAATTCCTAAGTCTCACTACAATCCTTAACCACCACTACCTCTCATAGATTCATAAAATTGACCATCTTCCACCACATCTACCTTACTACGTCAATCATTGCAAGATGCTTTGGGAAATTTTAATGATTTCAAAACATCAAAAGTAACCTCCTAATCATTTAATCTCATGTTAAGTTTCCTTTTCTGCACATCAATCATTGCCCTTCTAGTAGCTAAAAAGGGCTAGCCAAGAATTATGAAATTTTTTTTCTATATCTAAGATAACAAAATCAATAGATAAAGTACATTTTTTGACTTTAACTAGAACATCCTCTATCGCTTCCATCAAGGTAGGTCAAAAATTGGTTAGCTAACTGTAGTGTTAATGTGGTTGGATGGACTTTTCCTAATCCTAGTCTTTTAAAGATGGAAAGATGCATAAGGTTGAGTTGATGCTAGCTTCCAAGTCACAAAAACCTTTTCTAGAAAAAATATCTCCTATGATGCAAGAGATGATAAATTTAGTCAGTTCCTTAACCATTTATGGTGCCTTCTTTTGTAAGATGGCACCACACTCCTGAGTTAGGGCAACAATATTGAAGTCTCTTGTTTCTTCTTCTTATTTATAACATCCTTGATCAACTTCACATAACAAGACATCTATTCTAGGGCTTCAGTAAATGCAATTTTGATGGCGAGCTTCTTAAAAACCTTTATAAACCTAGAAAGCTATTAGTAAAGGTTTTATTTCTTTAACCTCTAGTTAAAAGATGGCGGTGGTCTCTATTATTATTTTTTAAGAGGTGAGAAATGTCTTTCCAAGTCTTTGTTTGGATCCTCACTTGATTTCTTAGGATTAGGATTTAATTCTATAGGCATACTCTCATTCATATGAATATCTTACAATTTACTTTTCACTTCTAAGCGTCACAGCTTGCACTTGCTCCTTTCACTTTTTTCTTAGGATTTACTTCTATATTATTGGGGAGTATCTCTGCGGGTCTATTACTTAAAGTGTTAGCAAACTACATATGTTAAGTTTTTATGTTCCTTATAGCTACAACCTAGCTTTATAGAGGGTTCCAAATCTATAACGTTAACTCCTTTAACAATGATTTATTGTCCTTAAATTGAGATTTGGAAGTGAATCAGAGTATGCTAGTTTATCTCAGATTGCTATTACCTTTGGGATTCTAATTTCAAATAGAATTAGTTTGGGTGTTCCCTCATTGCTAGTTTTCTACAATTGGTTAATAGTGTTTTAGTTAAAATTTAGATGATTTCTTCAACCTAGGTTGTAGATATTGGAATAGAGGTTATTAAACCTATTTTTTATGGCATTTAGGAGCTCCAAACTGGTAGTGTTAAGAACTTTTACCAGTTCATAGGCTATCTCATCAGTAGATAGGGATCCTGAAACTAAATTTATTCTAAGGTTATCAAAATTCCTAGAAATGGCACCAAACTATGAGGCTAGGAAAATTAGAACATCAGTCTCAAGCATATTATCTACCTTATTAGGTGTGATTCTCTCAAAAGGCCATTAAAAATTTTTTTAGTTCATTTTATCAATCAGCTTGTAGGCATCATCAAATATTTTTGACCATCTGTAGTGTCTATGATTGAATGATGGAAATGATGTCATTCCTATGTGAAAGTTTTGAATGGAGAGAAGTATTTGACCATGAGGGCAAATTTAGTTGAAGTGGTGATTGATTGTGGTGATAAAGAGTTTAACCACTCCCTGGCTTTATCCCTCAGCGAGAAAGGGATAAGCCATAGTTTGATGAAATTACTAAGGACGTTGTTATACTTGAAATTGGCACAGTCCTAATAAATTGGCCAAGTGAAGTTTTGGGGTCCTCAGTGGTTGATCCCTCAAATTAGTTATTATAAACCATTTGGATGATCCCCGGTCTTAATTCAAAAATTTTGGCTTCTATGACAAGAAAGATGATACTAAAGTGAATCTCTTATGTCAATGGATTGGCATATTTCCTATGAGGTTTAGAATGGTCGTCCTGAGAGTTTATCATTTTTAAGTGATTCTTTTTTTAATTTAGATATTTTAATTTTTTTGACATTTTTTTAATTTTAGAGTCAAACGGCACTAGTTTAGCTAAACATTTCCTACGCATGTAACTATGGCTATCTTGCAACTAACTTTAATCTAATGCAACTACTAAAAATAGGAAATATAAATACAAAGAAAACACACTAATTTAAAATAATTAACTTGCAAAACACAAGAATATAAATAAAAAGACGCTACAATTTTTTTTGGATTTTTAAAATTTTAAAGACAAAGAACAAACAAGACACATATAAACAAAAAAATAAGAAAATGTTCAAACCTAAACTCAAAGTGGTTCAAATAACATTCTCTTAAAATTACAAACTTTATCTCATTTTTCTAGCAACGATGCCAAAAACTTGATCCTCAAAATTAATGTAAAGCAATCAGTTAATCACATAAGTATATATATCAATAAAATAATATACATAATTAGAGTCAACATATAAATCCCCTAAATAATAGACAAATTTCTAGTTTACTACACTGTTAACTCTAGTTTGAAGGGTTAATATTTACATAAGGTGAATGGTTATGAAATCTTAATACAAAATTCAAATAAACACAATTAAATTTTGTTAGAATTTCCTAGAGGTGAAAGGTTTATACTCTTATGACGTTGATCTAATGAATGCTCAATAGGTTTCCATTGAGGTTACCTTGTTGTTGTTGACAACAAGGGACAAACCTCCTTAGCCTATGTTCAGGTCGTAAGAAGTGTTGGAAATCAATATTAAAGTTAAGGGGGCTTAACCATACAAGGTTTCCCAAGAATCTTTTACTCTCCTATCTAGATTTCAATCTCATACTAATAATATTGTTATTCCACTAGGTGAATGTATGTTAACATACTTGTTCTTCTAGTCAACAGTTAGAAGACTTAGATCATAAAAGGTTTTAACCTCCTAATTGACTAGGTCAGAAGTAAAAAACAATCAGAAGGCTAATACATCAATGTATTGAATCCAAAATACAGAAAAAATTTCTACAAAAAAACTCATGAATAAAACAATCATTCAACACATGCATTACATTATAGAAGATTTAGCTATTTCGCATGAGGAAAGACAACCCAGAATTTTTTTTTAAAATATTACAGAAAATGACATAAGAAGGTACAAAAAACTTAAATCTAAGCTAATCATCCTTCGCAATACACTAAAACTCTCTTTGCATAATGCAAACTCTCCACCAATCTCCCTCATAGAAGTTCGCATAGATATCTCCCTCTCAACTCTCTTTAAATTTTTACAAAGACCAAACCTTAGAAATTCACTCAAGGAAAACAAAAGGGAACCCTAAAGCACACAAGACTCTCTTCAAAATCACGTTGAGAAAGAAGTCCCAATAGCCAAGAGTGCATTCTAATGTTTCATGCATTCTCTTATATACTTAGGGCTAAAAAACACGCACAAAACATCCCACAATTTTCAAGTTGTAGAATATGACACATTTGGTGAAGTAGTTGTGCGGGTGTAAGGGGTTGAGGTGCGGGTGTGCCTTGCACTTGGTTGGGTGGTTTATATGTGCAAGTAGTGAGCATAGAAGTGTTGCGGCTGTGTGATCTCCTCAATAAAGATGGTAGCACAGACACACTTTTCATGGGAGCAAGTGTGCCTCCAACACGAGAAGGTGCCACGAGAGTATTACTCTTTGGCAAGGGTGTTCAGATGAACTTTTGGCTATTTTATCATTTTTAACCTCCCTAAGCAAGCTCAACACTTGTACCATGTAAAACATAGCAAAAACACATTTCAAAAGCATAAAATTATTATAAGAAGGAACTAAGGTACGAGATTTATGAAGGAACACATCACATATTTAATTCACATAAGAGGGAGGATAAAATAGAAAAAAAAAGTAAATTTTAGAGACTATTTTGGAGAGAATACATGACGAGTAACCACCAGCCTCCATAGCCGTTAGCCATTATCAACCATTGTCTTTCATATTTGTCAGCCACCATCACTCATCGACTGCAATCACCACATATCCCTACTAACCACTGATCAACAATAACTACTGTTTGCAACAGTTGAAGCCAAATTATGATTGTTGTTGAATTTACTAACACTTATATTATTTAAGCTATATGAAGACGAGTGTAGTTTTTACTATAATATTGTAATCTCGTTCTCTCTATCATGTGATAAGAGCAAACCTCTATATTTACAAACTTATAGTGGATTACTTTGACATGACTAGTCCCTATGATTTTTTTCCTTTTCAGGATTACTCCATTAAAATATTCTGTTCTCCCTTCGCTATATTTTCTTATATGTGTGCTAAATTTTCGTTCACGCTAAGATGCAAAATCACTACTCTATTGCCATGAATTTTTTGACACTCAATAAAAATATTATGAAAACTTATAATCTCGTTCTCTCTATCAAGAGATAAGAGCAAACCCCTATATTTACAAACATATAGTGGATTACTTTGACAGGACTAGTCCCCAAGGTTTTTTTCCTTTTCAGGGTTACTCCATTAAAATATTCTATTATATCCCTTTGCTATATTTTCTTATATGTGTGCTAAATTTTCATTCACGCTAAGATGAAAAATCACTACTCTATTGCCTTGAATTTTTTGACACTCAATAAAAATATTATGAAAAAGGAGTGTTTATACTTAAATGCCCACATAATTATTATATATTTCTATACATAACAACTCAACCTTAATATTTATATGCATTCCATTAAAATAGTTAACTTCACATAAAAATAGCATGATGATTAACTATTTTAAATGAATACACCTTTACGTGTATAATATTGATGTGATTATTACATTAACTTTTAAGATGGTCAAGTATTAAATTTTAATTGTTTTTACAAATGTCAAACCAAAAATTTTGATATTTACATATTACAAATGCAGAGTTAAATACTGTTGAGAAATTAAGTCGAAGAAAAATAATAATCGACACAAATCCAGAAGAACACACAGAGATTTAACGAGGTTCGACAAAGATGCCTACATCCTCGGGAGCAGAGCGGCGATAAATCTCTGTGTGTTTTTCTGGATTTATGTCGATTCTTCCGCTTCGTTCCGTTCTGCTCCTCTTTGTTCCAGCGTTTGTCCCTATATGATATATGAGCCATACCATAACAAATACTTAAACATTTCAATCCGAAAAACTTAAACATTACATTTCAATCTGAAAACCTTTGTTTACACCAAATACCACACTTCGTCACTTCCATTCAAGCTTTCCTCTTCTTTAGGCACCACATCTTACCAAAAATTCTCTCACTCTTCACCTGCTCGAGAAGCACATCCCTCAAGCACTGGTTCCACCTGCGTTCATTGCTCCACTAGAACGTTGGCTACATCTCACATTGTAACCTGCTCTTACCGAACTCTCCTATCCTTTGCTTGAAGTAACAAGCACCTATTGTCTCCTCTCATATTTCTACTATTTGAAATCATGCCCCGATTATTATCTTTGTTAAGATTCCTCGCTTAAGAAAAACAGCCTTCATCTTGTTTAATTTCTCCACCAAAACATCATTTCCGTTCCAGAAGCTGCTCTCACTGAGCTCTGTTGTCTTCTGCTCGAAGTAGCAAGAACATGTTGTCTTATCCCATATCTCTACTATTTCATTACAATGAAACTAAGTCATGATATTTATGTATTATCTCGTTTAAATTCCTGGCTTGAGAAAGACAACCACCATCAAAATGCCTGCTCTTGTCGAATGCTCATATATCTGGGCATTCCTTAGTGTTGAAATTGAATGCTACATTGGTTCTAGATAAATGCAATGGGTGATAAAATAGATCTGTCTTATGCAATATAGAATTCAAAGTCTCATTAATATGATTGATTTAATCTAAATTGGCTTAATCAAAGCTGCTCGCTTGACACTTTGCCGAGGAAGCTGTAGCTAGAAAGTTTCTTTCTAGTTGATTATCGATGATGTCACATGTATGTATATTTGTTTACTTGTGATACTAAATGATTTTGTTGGGTGTAATTCCTTGAATTTCTTTATTAGGTGAATTTACATGATTTTAGAATACACAATTATAGACCACTTTAGGCCATCTTGTTAAGATGGATAAACCCTAACTATTATTAAATTTAAGATTTATGACACTATTTTGATGAACTTTATATTTTAATCTCAAGCTATGTTGATTAAATAGTTAGGTTGTCTGAATCAATTTGATGGAGGCCGTGAATGACTGCATTTATATAAGTTTTGAATTTGGTGGATATTGGACACAAATGAAGAATCAAAATAGAGTAAAGTATGATGGTGGGAGATAGAGAACTAATAAGTATAAAAGGAATGCTGATAGTTTTGATGTGCTAAAAATTAAAGCTCAAGTGACTTACTTGGCTAATATGTCGTGCGTATAAACTACATTATCATATGTGTGGTATATTTCCTAAAGATTATAAGCTCACCACAAATGACACTAAGGTGGCCACGATGATTACACAAGTCAATGAAACTAGTAAAATTGAGCTAGTGATTATAATAGAAGACTATGAAGATGTTGACATATGTTCATAAGTTTAAAAGGTTAGAAATGGTTTTCATGTTTTAGAGGTCGTCACTCAAATTTGTGGCTATGTCGATGATATCAACGATGAGATTGAAGATAATGGAGATGGGATTTAACTAGTTAAGGGGAATATGATAACTCTATTCATGTGGGCTCACACTTCAATGACTCTAAGAGCTTCAAGCAAGCAATTAGGTCTATAGCCATTACTAAGAATTTTGGAGACAATATGAAGACCACTGATAGAACTTATGTGGTGGAGTATTGCTTAGATCGACAATGCCAATGGAGAGTGCATGAAATAGTGTGTGTGCATATGGTCACACTTCTGAGGTAAGAAAAATGAAAGTAATTGATTTATGTCCAGGTATTAATAAGGGTGGAAATAGTTAAGGAACATTTTCTTGGATTGCACAGAACAATGGAGACATTGTGAAAAAAATCCAGATAACCCTCTCAAATAATTTAATCACAACCTAGAATCAACTTATGGTTTGTAATTATCATATATGAAGTTGTGGAGATCGAGAGAAGAAGCTAGAGAAATTATATTTGGAGCAATTGACGACAACTACAAATGGGCGTCAAAATTTAAAGAAGATATAATTAGAATAAATCATAGATCTAATATTGTTTACACCTATGAGAAGGATCTTTCAAGAGATTCTTTGTTTGCTTCAAGTTTTTTATTGATGGGATTATAATTGGTAGAAGAAATCTAATCACTCTTGATACCTGACATCTATAATCAAAATATTTAGGTGAATTGATTTCTATAAATTCTTTAAATGTGTTTTGTTTACCTTAGAATTTAATGTAGATGAATCTGAGTCAAAGAGTACATGGTGATGGTTTCTATAATAGTTGGCTAATCTAATTGGTGTTGAGCTATGTATCTATCCCGAAAGATAAACACAAGACTTGAGGGTGAGACTCGATCAAATAAACTAAGAAATATATGACATTCGTTTAGTCTGCAAAACCATTTTTATTTGTAAGCTGACAAGTTCCCCTATTTAATATAAAAAAATTAAATAGGATTTATATTAAGCTGGATTCGGAAAAGCTTCCTATAAGGGTAATCCGATAACTAAACGAAGTCACTTAAGAAAACCCTCAATAAAAATTAGAGAATATTATTTTCAAGGAGTTCAAAGAGATAGGACTTTTCAATGATATTGAACAAAGAGGTGTGAAAGGGGAATAACTCAAATTTAGAGCATTTTGTATTATGGAATCCAAAGAAAGATGAACTAGGGGATGTCATAGATCCTGAAGGGAACCTCAGTGACTTCCCAAGCTACCATATGGTTTGGCTTCATTTTTGTATATAAAATATTTAAAAGTTTCATTCTGCCAATTTTAATATTTTTGTATATAAAATATTTAAAAGTTTCATTCTGCCAATTTTAATAGTTAGAGCTTATATTCATGTGAAACGATCACACAAATAGCCTGGAAGATGTGAGGATTAGGTCGTGACGAATGACAACCTCGGAGTCCTAAAATGAGTTAGGGCTTATATTGTATAGCAGAACTATACAAAGGCCTAAAGATAATATTGAGGATTTATGTCACACTACGCGGACAACCTCGAAATCCTATGGCTTGTTGTTTAATTCTAAGGAATGGATGGTTTAGCTGATGTAGACATGTTCTGCTATTGAAGATGGTCGTGTTGCCCACAAGCTAACTCAAGCTCCTTATCGTGGCGAGTTTAAGCTTTCTAACGTGTCAGGTTATGATGTCAAATCAAATTTCCCTAAGGTTGTGGTTCCTTAAATATTATGAGGCATGTTAAAGTTGATCATAGCGACACCGGTTAAGATCCTACGGTTCCCTCGTTCTGGTACCACTATTTTCTTTCGAATTCACTTTGTCCAAATGAATTTACTAAACTCAACCTAATGAGTTCTATACTTTCATTCAGACCATGGGAAGTCTCTTTAGCAACCACAAGTTACCTTCTCCGAGGGATTCTCGATAGAGACATTTTAATTTAGTTGTGATTTTTTTTTTTTGTGATGTTTGTTATGGGAAGTCTCTTTAGCAACCACAAGTTACCTCCTCCGAGGGATTCTCGATAGAGATATTTTAATTTAGTTGTGATTTTTTTTTGTGATGTTTGTGATTAAATTTTGAGTTGTCTTATATTTTGAATGTTATGACAATGAATTTTAGCTTGTTTGATTTTTAAATTTTTGTTTTGGGTTTTGTGGCTATCTTAGCAATTTTTGTATTCATGCAGGGTAACATGCAAGTTTGAAGCAAGAAGTACAAAAAGGTAAACGCAGTAATTTAAAAGCGTACCTGTCGATTCTTCTCGTTCCTCCACCTGAAAGGTTAGTACTTGCAAGACATGTATATAATTTTGCAAAGAATTTAAATTGCAGGTGTAGATGAAGGTATAGCTATCCAACCCCAAAGTATGATTCTATTGAGCCTTCGAAGTTCTTAGTGGATGATTCTAGAACAAAATATGACAAGTTCAACTTGTCCTTCAAAATATCCAAAAAATTTCAAAGTGCTCGAGGTATGACCCTGAACTACCTTGAAGATCTCTTGAATTATTTTGAGTTCATTTCTTGAACTTATCTTATTGTTCCATTAATGTTAATCATCCAAGGTTAAAGTGTGGCTACCCCGTTGCCCAGTGAAGCTTGACAATTCAATTATCACAAGGATATGATACTTAGTCAATTTGACATTTTACTTAAAGGTTGTATGGATGAATGCTCCTAAGGCAAGCCTAAGTGATTAAAGATTTGGTGCTCATCAAAAATGGGCTTGAAGTGCTTAAAAGGTGTTAATCTCTAATCATATCATCTTCTAAATCCAATCATTTGAGTTTAGACATCGAGCATATGTCTCTACCAAGCCCTTAACAATCATAATGGAGGAACATGGTGGTGGCTAAAATCTCGGTTTAAGTGACATTATTCTTATTGAAAGAACACATCATCATAAATTTTAGGCTTAAGTGAATTATCATCTTTCTAGCTTAAGCCCAACACTTAAGAATCATTTGATCTTAATTGACTTCCAAGCCATGATGATTAAGGAAATTATGGTTTTGTTGATATTGTGAAAATGTGGTAAGTGAGTTTCTAACTTTAACCCATTATATTTCAATCATTCAATGGATTCATTAAGGATCAAAATTTCTCATCCCCAAAGTTTAATCATAAATTTTGATTAAGACACCAAAATCTAAAAATACCACTTCGCCCTTTGGGCTCTTCATCTTATAACTCTTCAGGTAAAGTTCAAATGGCCTTTAAAATCCTTGAGTATCCCATCCATGGATTAATTAAACTATCAGGGAGGAAAGTATGATTTCTCAAAATTTGATCTAATTTAAATTAAATATTTTAACTCAAAAATAGGATTTTTCAACATTTATTTATTTATTTAATTAAAATGAAGTTTTAATTTACAGGAAAATTATTGGAGGCTTTTCTAGGTCAGAAAAGTACTTAAGTAAAAATTTCATGAATTTTTTGAATAATATTGTAATTATTATAATTATTTAAATGTCATTTTTAATGATTAATTAAATACAAAAATATGTTTTAATCTTCAAAAATCACTTTTAAATTTTTATTAAACCCTCATAAGTCCAAGAAACTTAGAGGAAATTTTTTTTTATATTTTTATGATTTATTTTGAATTTATTGTAATTATTTTAATGGAAAATAAGAAAAATGCATTTTAGACCTTTAGAATTTTTTTTTTAATTTAGCAAAATCAAGAAAAATATTTTAAGGTGTCCCAAGTGATCAAGGAATAATTACACACATTTTTAACTATTTTTTGTATTTTTAAAAATTTTGATTATTTTAATTATTTTTAATTCAAAATATACTTTAAAAATAAAATATTTTCACAAGAATAGATTCTATTTTTATTAAATGCCTCTGATCACAAGGAACTTAGAAAACTATTTTTCATAATTTTTCTAAGCTTATTGAATTTAATATAATTTATTTTGTGCAAAAATACCATTTTTACTTACAAAATCCACTTTAATTGCCAAATCAATTTAAATAAATTTGAAATTTTACAGTGAGTTGAAATGATTTTTATGAACAATGTGGAATTGATTTTTTCAAATTTTGATTTATATTTATTTTAAATAAATTAACACAAAGTAAAACTATTTAATCAATAACATAAATATACAGAATTTTCTTAAATCATCACAATATTTTTCCTAAGTTCCTCTGACCAAAGAGAACCTAACAAAATTGATCTCATATTTTTTTAATGAACATTTTAATTTATATGATTAAATAAAGCCAAAATAGCTACTCAGGCTTGAAAATTAGGGTTAGAAGCAGAGATGTGCTCTCTGACCTTGGAAAAATCAGAGAATGTGCTCTTTATCATGAGGAATCAATCCTAAAAATTTTCAGTCATGGTGATTAGTATTTAATCATAATGAATTAAAATACCTCAGAGAGTATTTAATTAATTAAAAATCATACACTTAACAAATAATTTTTATTTTTGGTCCACATTATTATCCTTTGTTCACTGAGCAAGAGGATATTTTTCTTTTATTTTTATAATTTTTCTATTAAAAATTATCATTTTTCAAAGATCTATTATTTATTTAAATCAAGAAAATCTTAATTTTCTATTCATCCCAATCACGCACTGCGTCATCCTTGTCATCTCTAAAACGCCACGCGTTGCCTCTTGGTTTTGCACCGCCATCTGACTCGGCAGCCACGTGTCCCACTGTTCACGTAAAAAGACTCCGTCTGACTCAATCTCGTCCATCCGTTCAATACACACTCGATCAGAAGGTTCTCTGTCATCGACCCTGATAGTGAGAGCTCGTGAGCCATCTAACTTCTAGACCTAAGATCTCACTCGATACTCAACTAAATCACATGGGATTTGTTCCTACTTCCTACACCTTCATCTCCTACACCTTCATCTACTCAAGGAGAACACATCCATACGGTTATAATGCCATGAAATCAAACTTTTCTTCAAAAGGACCAAACTGAGCTCAAATTTAGGGTTAATGGTCTATACCTTTGTCTGAGAGGGGAGGCCTCAATCAGATGCTTCTGGAAGCTTCAGTGGAGTCCAACAAACCTCCTGGATGTTTTGGTTTCCTCTGGTGTAAGCTCAAAGTAGACGTTCAATGAAATGGGGTGCGGCCTTTGTCTAGGAGTGGCTTGGAGAGGTCAACAGAGGGTGACTTCAATAGGAATCTTCCTCTCTTGCTCTGGGGAAGCTCAAGGGCAGTTCAATTTGGAGTTTGGGGGTGGCCAAAATTTTTCCTGATTTTGAGCTCAAAAATTGAGCTCAGATGATGGGGGAAATGGCCAAGAGATGGATGCAACAAGCTTATGGAGTCTTGGAGGAGCTTTGGGAGTAATTTGACAGAGTTTTCCCAAGGAAATTGGATCTCTTTTTTTTTTCATGGAATTTTTGGCCATGGAGGAGGGTTTTAAAGAGAATGACCTAGGGTGGAGCTCAGGGCTTCAATTTGGTTGCAATGTGAAGCTGAGGTGGAGGGCTTCAAAGTGCTAAGAGCCAATTAGAGCTGTGTAGCTTGGATGGGTGCTTTGGGTTTTGATTTAAGGGGGGGGGCTCTCGGTTTTAGGGTTTTATGGCCACTAGGCCGGTCGGTAGGGTCAGGGGTGGTGGCCAGAGGAGTCGGGTGAGCCAGGGGGAGGGTTAATTATGATTAACCCTTAATGGTTTGGCATGATGGTGGAGATATTTTGGCTTAGGCCTAGAAAAGGTTAAAATCCTCTAAATCAAGGGACCATTGGTCCACGACTTATCTAGGGTGGGCTAAGTGAGTCTATCCTGGTCACTAGGGTCCAAATGGTGGCTATTGTGACATTAATTTGGCGACTTTGGCATGGCTAAGTCAATTTTGGTGAAGGGGGTTCAATTTAGGTCAAAATTGCTAGAAGTTGGGGGTTCAAAATCGAATTCCAAAGCAAGGTTTGGGTTTGATTGTCATGAAGAGTTTGGAAAAGATTTGGAGTGATTTTGAATTGATTTGGAGGAATTTGGGCATGTGGTCAATTTAGGGGTGTTGAGTTAGACTTGGGATTAGGTTGGGCTAGAGTTGGGTTAAATCAAAATGGATGGTTGAAAATGGTCTAGAGGAATATCATGATGAATTCTCAACATCAATTGGGTGTAAATTTTAAGGTTTGGGCATTCAATTAGGTGACATTTGGAGACATGGCCAAATTACAAAAAATTTGGGAATTTTGAAATTGGGTTGAAATTGAGTGGAATTGAAGCTTGAGCAAGGCTAATTTAGGGTTCAATTTTGTATGTAGAAGTGTTTTGAACTGTTTAGGATCTAAATTGAGGCAATTGAGTGGGCCATGGGAGTTCAATTGGGTGAGATTGAGTCATATGTTCAAAATTGGGGGTTTTGATTTGGATCAAAATTGAGCTCAAAGCATAGGTCAATTAAACTTGGATTTGGTTTGAAATGACCATATACATGATGAATTTGAGTTTAGAATTGAAATTAGGGGAGATTGGGGTCAAATTGATTGACATCTGGGGTGAATTTGGGGAAATTCGGCCCTTAAGGGCAATTTGAGGATTTTGGTAAAAAAAGGTCAAATTGGGTTTAATTGAAAGGTCCAAATTGGTTTTGGGGACATTTGAGATGATTTTGGAGGTTTTGGAAAAGTTTAATATACTAATGTTATTTTTGTAATTTTGGTAAATTAGGGGGTATTTTGGTAAATTTGAAATTTTTGGGATGTTTCGGGTAATTTGGGTAGTTAGCAATTTAGGTAGTTTGAAATGTTTTGAAATGATTTTTGAACACATTTGGGTATTTTGGGTGAAATTGCAAATTTTGGCCAAACTTAGGGTTTGAGGGTATTTTGGTAAATGCTAAGTTGGATATTTTTGTAAAATTGAGGTGTAAACCACACTATGTGAGCCATGGACCAATGGAATCCCCATTTGGGTCCTTTATGTACTAGTCCTAGCTAAACCCCAGCCTCTAGCTAAACCCCAGCCTAAACCCCAGCCTAGGACTAGTGGGTCTAGGGGACCATCTACCTGAGTCTCCCAAAGGATCAGAGGATCAAAGTTGACAAAGCCTGGGTTTAGGGTTATGAGTGAAAGTGAGTGAAAGTGAGCGCAAGTGAGTGAACCAGCTCTAAACCAACATCCAGGATTAACCTTAAGGCCAAGCAGTCCTATGGGGAATCACCTTGAGCTCTCTTATATTGACCCCATCTGCTAAGTGCTAGAGGTTAGGACTAATATGTGGAACTTCAAGTTCAGAAAAGAATGGTTCAGTGTTTCTAATGGTGAGGGTTCCTTTTCTAGTCATCCAGGAGTAGTCAACAGGAAAGTCCTATTATAAACCCTAGGCTACTAAAGAGGAAAAACTAGACCTCAACCAAAAGTGAGGTCAACATGTAGTAATAGATTCTGTTAAATAATTGGACTTTCATGCATTCATGCAGTTGATTTTAGTAGCTTAAAAGAGAGCCCACCATTGTATTTTTATGTTGATAATAATTATTGTGTGGTTAGCTAGAAAATTCTCATTACAATTTCTCGATTCTATTCAATACAATTTACTTATATGTTATTTACATTATGGTTAGATATATAATGACATATGAATGCCCAATGTCAACCTTTCCAAGGAAGAAAAAATGGTAAATATCTAACGATGCTATGCAAATTGGTGTACCAAATACATTAAGGTCTGTAGACATGCCTAAGAAAAGGAGATTTAAGAACTTTATAGAAACCAATGCCAAGAAAATCAAATTATTCACAAATACATTAGTTGTGGACTTTGGGGCCACCACAAGACTACGTGTACGAATCCATTAGGTTATCCAAGTAGTCATCTAGCAGATACTAAAGGTACAACAAGTTTTCCCAAATAAACTGCTATTTAATATTAGTTCACATATAGTCATATATGTCTTGGATTTGTTGAGGTGCATATAAGAAAAGACATGTATTTGCACCGATTTTAGCCCACTATAAAGCCTTTGGGTTTTTTCAAAGTATTTATAGGATTTTGTGAGCACAACCAGCCAAGCCAGGAGCAAAAAATCCATTTAGGGCATGGCACCACAGTGCCAATACTGGGTGTCATGGCCTTGCATATGATTAAGACACACATCCATCATCAACTACCACATTTTATGATGCCATGATGCTAGGATCAGACATCACAGAGTGGATTTAAAAAAATCATTATAGAATTAACAATTCGGTGCCTCGAGTGGGGGAGCACCACAATGCCTATGTTGGGCCATGACACACCAATGACATTGATGTGACTCGGTGTAAGTTTGTTCTTTTTAATTTTTTTTTGACTTCCTGGTGAGGCTTGCAGAAAGATGTTGAAGTTCATTCACTATTTGGGAGTGAATGTATATATGTCTGAATTCTTTTGAGTTATGTTTTGCATGTCATTACATCTTTTTTGTATCATGTGTTTATTCTACCTTTGTGTATGTTTGATGCCTCAAAACCAAATCAAGTTATGTCATTGAAATTTTGTTGCACTCACTTGTTTGATGCCTTTTTTACATTGGTTTACCTTTATTTTGTTATTCATATCATGATGACATTGTGTGTCGTGCTTTTGGGGATTAAATTCCCATGCACTAGATTTTACATACGTCACATCTATATGCACTAATTATTTTACTTTGTCCAAGATGAACAATTGTTTTCTTTCTATAGATCCAGGTTGCATGAGTCAACATGTTTGTGATGAAGCTTCAACTACTTTTAGTTTATCCTATGGTTGTATAAGGAAATGAGTATTACCTGCTGGTTTATCCAGTTTGATAATGTGAATTATTCTATTACAATCAGATCTCATAGAATCATTCCAAATATAGACATGGACTAACCTCTATCACTTATCGTGATGAAGATTAGCTCATTAAGATGTTTGAGATAGGGCCAACTTAGTGACCCTATCAAGATCAACGTGGAAACCTTTAGCCCTTGTACTACATGCCTAGTACTTGGATGTTGGTTTGGTAACACTTTGTCGTTTATGTTTAGAACCAGGTTAGGTTAAAGTTAAGGATTTTTGTGCACAACTATTGTTCTTTGGCTTGTGTTGGCTATTTCACACTTTGAGTGCTTTGTGTATACTTTACAGTGTGTAAGATTTGTGCACTAATAAATTTATAATATGTTTTCCTTACAGAGAAACATATGCAAAAAGAGAGGAGCTTAATGATATTAGATTAACACAGTTTTTGTAGGTGTTGCTCTTCCAATAGGATACAGTTTTTTTACACGTTACATGATATAACCCATGCTACCCTCTATTTTATAGGTAGAGTATTATTTTTGACTTTCCTATGTACTTTTAAAATCCCTAGAAGAGTTTGTATTGAAAATAAGATATGGTCACGAGTCTCGAAGCTTAGAGTAGGAAATGTGTGTAGAGGACCTTTAGTTGTTTGCTCATGCCTCACACCTTAATTCTAGATTATAAATTTATTATATAGCTCTATGTTCATGCATGTATATAAGGAGCCTGACCACTCTTTATCTTTTTTCGGATTCTAGCCAACCCAACGATAGTGTTGCTCTTATTTTTTATATTGAGTGTTTACATATTAACACATTGTCTATGGTAGCTTTTTCTTATGTTCATAGTTTGTCTGTATACGAACATGACTAGGCTCATTACAATAAAAGATTTACCATAATTTATTTTTAATAGATATATTCTCAATAAAATTTAATACTAAAAATATTAAATTTTTAAAAATTTGTTACTTTATTTCTTGCCTGGCTTTTAGGACAATTTAAAATGATCATAAAATGCATGAATGTTACCCTCGAGCGTTCTAATAGGGCCTCACTACATACATATTATATTACCCAAGAAGAGAACTCTTATTTCCCAATTTGACCCGCATAACATTTGTCTTTTATGATTAGGTGTCTGTCTAGTACGATATATGATATTAAAGGCTTTCCTGATCCTGTTGAGATTATAAGTCCTTTGTGAAATGGCTTAGTTTTGTAACTAAGTCATTTATTTCTTCTTCCTCTTTCTTATAGGATTTCTATCCATACTCTTGGCAAGTATAATCCCTATTCTCATTTTGTTCTAGTTATAGTCATAGAAGCTTAGACATTTCTTTCTTTTAGCTTCAAATTTACTAGATCATTTTGGACGATGTAACATGTGAGTTTTTGATGAAGTGATCCTCCTTCTAGGTTAGGTCAACTACCTTCATAGCTTAGCACATTTGGGGTCTCAATAATATGGGTGGATGGGTCCATGGAGTCCCAACCAGGCTATCTCAACATGTCTAGGTTTTTCTTTGACCTACTCGTTGATCTACCCCCTTTGGGCGCAATCTTTTCCTTTGCCAAGTCTTTGTAAATGTGTACCATATGCTCTCTTAATTTAGTGGTATCTATCTATCAGGTTACGGGATTCATCCTCTACATGATGGTGTATTTTTGCCACGACAACTAGAGAATTTCTGGTATTAGAACCGTTAGAAATCTCCTTGACTTTCTATGTTTCAAAAGAATATTTTAAAATAAACATATCACCTTTTATCTGAGTATTCCTAAGTTTTTCTTAAGATGTAATTGATCATGATCATATGTCATCGTGGGAGGTCTCATGAAAACAAAATAAAATAAATTTGATTTTATATTCTAGTTTGGTTATGAGAGTCTTTATAAAGGATCTCTTGCATACATTTTCTCTGGTAAAAAAATGGTCTGATTTGCTTTGAATTACTCATATTAGTTTTATGTTATACTGATTTTTCTATACAAATATTTTTTTAGCTACACTTTTTGTTTCTTCTTAGCTTTTGTTCATGTTATAGTATTACCTTTATTATTTTAAAAGTGAGGGTGACCTAAAAAAGGGATGTGAAATGTGATGGATGCTAAGAATCCGACACAAAAAGTGTTGCGAACAAGGTGCTTCTCAGAAAAAATTATTCCATACGGACACCGCATGCAGGTGTTTGATCTAGACTGCACACCACAGTCCATCAATTTTTTTTTTCAAAAAAAAAAATGAAAAATGGGGCACACCGAAATACAACTTTTACTGTGATGAGCGGTCTAGATCGGACACCTTCGTATGGAATACTTTTTCATTCGGGAACAATGAATCTTTTAGATAGTCTTATTTACAGGAAATAGAAAAAACATATTTTGATCATACTCTTGCATCTTCCACCCTTCTAATTCCTATTTATTTTGTTTATTATTGCTTTATTCTTTCATTATTTGTTTGTTGCACTAGCTTCTAAGTATTTTGACTCTGATTTCTTTGAAATTTGACCATTATATCTAGCCCCCATTTTTTGTTATGGTGGACTCCTTTATGCCCGACCTCATTAATTATGCAAGATGCTTACTTGTTGACAGCTTCTTACAAATTTTAGAACCATTGACAAAGTGATTCTAAAATTAATCGCATTCACAAGACTAATTTTGGCCATTGAAGGCCATATTCAGAGCTCGATTTATTATGTTCATTGATCAAATCTGGTTTGAATTTGTTAGTCACCTTCTTACTTGATGTAATTGAGTTTCTGACATAATTTTGTTTCTTTCTGATGCATATAAAGATTTCTCATTTATTATGAATGGTAGGTATGAAGCATTTAGTGGTGCATGTCACTAGGGGTGTATACGAACCGAACACGAACGAATATGGCTTGTGTTCGTGTTCAGTTCGTTTGAAATTTAGTTTGTTTGAAATACGCTCGTGTTGGAAATTGTTCGTGAAGTCATTGTTTGTGTTCGTTTTTTAACGACCGAGCCGTGAGCCGAGCCTGAGCTGTTCACGAACGACGAGCCAGTTTCACATCCCTAATATTAATATATATAAATAATATATTATATTGATTATATAACTTATATTATATAAATATATATTATCTATATTAGTATATTACTAATATAGTATATTAATATTAATTTATTATATATTATAATTTATAAAATTTAGTTTTTTAA
>NW_018164461.1:342708-356365 GCF_001263595.1 Phalaenopsis equestris
GTCATCGGGGAGCAGAACCGCGGTTTCTATTCCAAAAGTCAAAGTTTTTTTGTTTCCATAGGTTACCAATATTATATATAAATATAACCCTCAATAAAATTACAAAAAAGTCATTGTACCGTATTGCGGAGGCGTTGCCTCTATACCCCCAACCCACTTAACGAAACTGTTCCATTTGGACAGATGCTTCTGCTGTGCTCCACTCCGCTCGCGAGCTCTTCTTCGCTTGCTCTCCGCTCCAGCATCTGTATATGCGTCATGCCTAACAAACTTCAATTGTCTCATTCAAGCTCGCTGCACTCCACTCTGCTTACGAGCTCTTCTCCGCTCCATCATCTGTATATGCATCATGCCTAACAAACTTCAATTGTCTCATTCAAGCTTTACTAATTGTAGTTTGTTTAATAGCATTGTTAATGCTAATTGGGGGGAAAAGAGGTGTTTCAATTGTCTCAGTTAAAAAGAACTTGTTCTCCTCCGCTCCAGCAGAGTGATTTTTAAGCGGGGCCCTTTACTTTCATGGCACCCAATTCCTATATATCTAACACCTACTCATTACTTTTACATTTATACCACCCAATTATTCAAATTTTCATAAAAAATGGCACCATTTTAACTTCCAAAATGTGATGTACACTTTTTCATACAAAGGTGAAGAGGGCATGTATGTAAAGTTTGATTTTTGGGTGTTAGATATGTAAATACATAGGAGTTGATCAAGATTTTTTCAAGGGTTTACGACTCTCAGGATGACTAACTACGAAAGCTTACCCTTGTAAGGATACTAGGTCCATACTTAAAATAAACCATGCCCCTTTCAGACTGGGGAAAAATTTGTTCGTAGGTCCATGACGTGATGAAACAATCACTTTAAAATTGGATCCATTGTAAGGTAGTGTTTTTGTCCTTCGGGATAATAAATTGTCCTGATGTCTTATTTGATCAGAAGTGAACAATTTTAGAACTTCTATGTATAGTCCAAAAACAAAACGATAACACACCCACACATCTCACAGAAACAAATTGAAAAGCCAAAAATATCAGAAAATTAATGATATACTCATATGTGGCTCCCACGGGCCAATGCATATGTTGAAATACTTTATAGGCCCGAAAGGCCCAACTATTTTAAAATTCTTAGTTGTAATCACTTGTCAAGCTCATTTGTTAGAGTGACCACCGAGCTTATTTGCTCATTCGTCGAAGTGACCTACTAAGCTCTCTATAACCACCCCTCGGGGTTTGCAAACTATTGGTGTAAAGGAGGTCACTCATGACAGACGTGCATCCATGCCTATTTAAGTGCAGTTTGACATCCATGCATAGATCTTCTCATGAGGACATTATAGACAGATCTTATGTCGTACGATCTAACTTTTTCTATTCCCACTTTGGAATGAAGGTCTCTTGGATTGTGCGAAACTAAAAATCAAAGTTTTGGGGAGGGTACTTCTAATCCATTTTTTTCGTCTTTGATAACAAGGTTTCTCCCGAATGATGTGAATCACGAACAATATATGACCCTACGTGCTAAATTGGTTCAACATCATCATAATTAAATGAACCCAAGATATTTTAACCTCTTTTCTTTCAATATTTTGGATATCTTTCATTTTAATCATTGAAAAAAGATAAAATAAAAAAAAGTAAAAAAGATAAGAGCTGAATTCAATTTGATTTCAACTTCTTGTTTGGGTGAGCACAAATTAATTGAAAAAAATTACACTTTTTTATTTGCTTGATTATAAATTCAATTTTTAAATATCCTAAAGAAGGAATATATGAATTTTGGATAACTTTCTATTTCTCATGTTTCACTAGGGCTGTCAAAGCGGCTCGTTGTTCGACTTTTTGTTCATGAGTGGCTCGTGTTCGGCTCGCTAAGCAAACGAGTCGAGCACGAACACACTTTTTGAGTTCGAAATACATGAGCGAGCCTGGGCTCAGCTCGTGTTCGGCTCGTTTACACCCCCTATATTTCACCACGAGAAAGGAATTATGAGTGATGAATTTTGTATATAGTTAAAAATAAAATATCCATAATTCCTCAAATTGAACTTTATTTATCTATATATAATATATATGAATGGTCCCCCTTGTAAAATTCGACTATGCTCATCCCGGGCTCTCATGTGTATGTGACAGCGAGATTCCTCTGAGAGAAGGAGAGAGGAAGAGAGGGAGAGAGAGGGAGGATTGATTCTTCCCTTTGTTGGACTCCTATTCATCTTCAGCAAGGAGGGCAACTGTGCAGCAACAGCAAGTGCAGAGCCTGAAGTTCTCGAAAAGGGTTAGCTTTCTCAGTTCTCTCTTCTTCTACAATTATTGGGGACTCAGTTCCACCATTTTTCTCCATTTTTTTTCTTTTTTTTTGGTTCTGAAATGCAATTTATTGGGTATTTTCTTATAGGGATTCATACATAACCACCACCCAAAACATTAAATTTAACATTTTAGTCGCCCAAATTTCTTCATATTATATTATAGTTTTTTTCCCCTTTTCTCTTGTTTTTGAAGATGGCTTCTTTTTGTATGAGAATTTCTCTTTTCTGGAGTTCAGTGATCTTGTTCAAGGCTGTGGAGTGTGGAAGTTCATCTTTTTCAAATGATTTTTGGTTTTTTTTTTTAATTTTCTTTTTTTATATTTTCAAGTTCTTGCACCTCTTTTTTGTATTTATCTCTCTGCTGCATATTTGCTGATAGACTGTAAATTTTGTTGCTTTGGAATTAAAATTCGTCATAAATTTTCTTCCCTGTTGTTTTTTTAAATTAATATTTTCTTATTCCTTGTTTATGCCCCGTTATAAATATAATATATAAATATATATATATTTTTTTCTATTTTCTATCTGCAGAAGTCTATGTTAAGAGATGAAACATTGTGTTCCTGATTGGAAAATGGAGGGTGGCTCTACACCGTTTCATGATCTCCATCCTGCAACAAATCAAAAGAGCTGTTTTGGGTTAGTATTACATTGTTCCTCATGTCATCCATGTAGAAGCTCAAACCATTCTGTAACAAAAAACAAGAATTTATTCAAAATTTCATTGCTTCTGATCTTATAACAGACAAGAGAGCGACTTAATAGAGCTTTTATGGGAAAATGGGAAAGTGGTGTTGCACAACCAAACCACTCGTCGACCCGCAGTGACCATTGCTGAATCTAAACAAGCTCAGAAGTCAGAAACCTCATTAAAATGGGGGGTTTCTGTCGAGAATTCAAGCAATTCAATTCAAGAAGATGAGACGGCTTCGTGGTTGCAGAGTCCTTTAGAGGAGCCACTAGATCAAGAGTTCTCAGAATTCTTCTGCAATATGTTGAATGCTGAATCTAATGTAAATGAAAAGTCGAACAAAGGAGATAAATGCGTGAAATTTAGTTCTAGAAAAGATTGTGATGCTTGTTATAGGTTACCCGGCCTTCATCCTAACCACAGCATGATGCTTCCTCCGAAACCACTGGATTTCGTTTCCACGGAAGATTCTGTGAGTTTAGAGAATGGTGATGTCTCGAAAATGGGAGAATTGTCGTCAATGAGAACGATGGAATCGAGCATTTGTAGAAGTAATGAAGATCAAAATCAGGTTGAGGCAATCCATACTTCAAGCAATGATGGAGCAGTGAAAGAGTGCTCTCAGTTGGGATCAGTTCAAAATTGTAGTCAAGCAATCACATTTGATCCAATGGTTGCTTCCTCATCAGGCGGTTCTGGTTGTAGCTTAGGGAGAGTAGGAAAGGAAAGCAAGAGCCACAAGAGGAAGGGAAGAGATTTTGAAGAATCTGAATGCCAAAATGAGGTCTTTTGTGTTCTCTTTTCCTTTCTTTACTTTTTGAAGCTTTAATTCATTCATTTCATAGTAGAAATTTGAGGGGTTAAAATGTTCAGGATGTTGAGCAAGAACCAATTTTAGAGAATAAACAAGCTCATAGAACTGCACCTTCACGAAGAAGTCGTGCCGCTGAAGTACATAACCTCTCTGAGCGGGTACAAATTCTTAAATATTCGATATTTCATCGTCTGTAATTTGATTCCTTAACATAAATCTTTCGTGTAGAGAAGAAGGGATAGAATTAATGAAAAGATGAGAGCTTTGCAAGAGCTGATTCCTCATTGTAATAAGGTAATAAAATGTCATTCAAACCATTTGATACATGTCTAATATCGACCTTTTGATACTATGAATATTTCATGATTGTTTAGACAGATAAAGCATCAATGCTAGATGAAGCAATTGAGTATTTGAAGTCGCTCCAGTTACAAGTTCAGGTATCAAAAACAAATGCTTCATGCTTTAGGGGCGGAGTCAGTTTTATTTTTTAGGGTGAGCAAAATCATCAAGTATTTAATTTTCTTAAAGTATCGGTAAAAATTACCAAAATTCTTAAACTACATGAGCAAAAAGTATTGAATTTTACTATTTAAATGGAAAATCTCAAATTATAGGGGAGGGGGGACCCTTGATATTTAATCACCAATGTTTTATTGTCCCTATTGGGTTTATTATGCGCTTATTGCGGTCTCAGATAATGTGAACATGGTTCCGCCTCTACATGCTTCAATATTTAATCACCAATGTTTTATTGTCCCTATTGCGTTTATTATGCGCTTATTGCGGTCTCAGATAATGTGGATGGGAAGCGGCATGAATTCATTGATGTTCCCTAGTGTTCATCCTCCATTACCATCAATTCCAAGTCCAGTTCAGTTCTTAGGATCCACTCTAAGTAATGAATCTATATCGTCGATCTCTACGCCGAATCCGTTCTCTTCTCCAGGATTAAATCCGCTCAACCTTCGTAATCAGTTACCGGATATTCGTTTTCCTGTGCCATTTTCACACTGTCTTGGCTTCTTTCCTCGCATGGAGCTGCCAACTCAGGTTTGTGAAATGCATATTTTCTTCTGTGCCCATTTTATATATTCTAAATTTGTGGCTATAAAGGTGATGGGAATGTATGGCTATGGATCACAAGTGATGCATCAGAATCACACAACTGCTGCAACAGTTGATGGAAGCCCCATGCCTACAGTAGGAGCTCCATCTGAAGACATTCAAAGTGGTCAAAAGGGTAAGAAGAAAGAGATTGATTTTTTGTGTTCAAGTTTACGAAAATTCACCATTGCATACATAGTTTGAATTTTAACAGATTCTTAGGAACTACATGTGTAGATCAAAATGTCGATGAAGTGATATATACGTACCTCGCCCTCTTAGTTGACATCCATAGTATAAGAACCCTTACGTCGGAGGTTCGAATCCACTTTGGCATAGTTGGCCTTAAGGATGTAGTACTCGAATTGTTAGACACATTAGAGGTGGTTGGAGGCTCATATAATAATCTCTTGCCATTCCTTCTACAATATATATCTATATATATATATAGTGTTCTAAGAATTTTGCTTTGGTGTATATATGAGATTTATAAAATAGTTTTACATGAAGTAAATGCAATATTTAAGGCTTATTTTGTTAAATTTGACATTGAACCCTTTTAATTCTTTTCTTAATATTAACAGGCCTATTATTATAATTGATTAAATATGATTAAATGGGTTTAAATTATATATTAAATATTATTTTCTATATAAATAATCTTGAAAAAATGATCTTTTGATAAAAAAAAATTACAAAAATAATATGTATTTGCCAATAAATTAAACCATAACGTACTTGCGGACTCATTATAGAGTGGATGCCATGGCATGGGCATATATCCAAGTGTATGAGAATGATTTGTTAATTAAAGTATTTAAGGAAATCAAATCTAGAGATATGGGTGTTTGATCAGCTAACCAGACCTAACAAAATCTCCAAAAAACTCTAAAAATTTGAAACATGTTTTAATAATCTAAAAAATTCAAATATAGTAAAAATTGACTAGACCTATCAAAATTTCTCCAAAGCTTACTATAAAAACTTGAGGTAAGATTTGGACACTTCAGAGACACTCCTTGAAATTTTTAGAAAAATATGGACTTTTGTATTTTTGTATGGCCAAAAAGTTTTTCTTTCCATTGAACTTATCCATTATTTCCCTCATTAGCAATTGTGCATCACCTATCTATCCCTTTTTTAAGGTCATCTTTCATCTATTCTTATTAATCTTCTACTAACTTTTTGAATTGGATATGCCTCTATGGCTAGGAAAAAATCTTCATCATTTTGATATTTCATTTATCAATTGAGGCACAAATAAAATTGCATTTTTAATTTGCTTTAATCTCATTCCATTAGCAAGTATTTGTCTTTATCTCCCACATGGTGCAGATGGTGACAAAAGGAATAAAGTCGGGATCTCTTAGCACCAATTAGTTTTAGCCATAAGTGGACCTTTCTTAAGCTGTTTTGCTATCACCATACTTCACAATCATAATTTTTTTTTTTAATTTGATTGTTTTTTTCTATGAACCAGTCATAGATTCAAATCTTTATCTGAACTCGTACACACTTTTCTTAACGTTAATAGGCTAACATAAAAAAAAGCGAGTTTGAAGAACACGGATTAAAACTCATGGCTCTTCAAATCGATGGTGGAGGACCCAAAGCTTACAATTAGATGAAAATTGCTTGCGAGTTTCGTCAATAACCAGTCGGATCCTTCGCTTCTCATTCGTGTTCCGCTTCTATGACATAACTTTCTAAAGGTCAGGCATTTATGGCGTGAACATTGTATTAAAAGTTGTGTTTTTCTTATAAATTCTGCGCCAGAATTTTAAGTTCATGACATTGTTATTATACTGTGTTAAGGGGCAGGCATTTATGGAGTGAATATTGTATTAAAAGTTGTGTTTTTCTTATAAAATCTGCGCCAGAATTTCAAGTTCATGACATTGTTATTATACTGTGTTAAGGGGTATAATGATCCAGAAAATATGTAAATTTTTTTTTTCTATAGATCATCATCATTTTTAGCCATATTACAACAATTTCCATGATTTGTTTTGTGAATCTTTATTTTCTGTTCATTCCTTTTGCAAAATATTTAAATCAATGTGTTAGCTGTACATACTGCAAAATATTCAAATCAATGCATTTTAGTTTCTGAGATTTAGATCAAAGAGACACAATGTGAAGGATTTCTCTAGGTTTGTAATTGATTCTGTACCCATTTTTTTAAAATAAATAAAAGATAATAGATTTTTATCTTTTATATAAAATAAAAATATAAAATATAATGAAATGTCCGACTTACACTATTCTTTGGATCACTTTGAATATATAATTAGTATATTTTTTGTAGATTGCAATGGAATTTTTGCTGAAGGAAATTATTACAAAAAATTTGAATTTGCATTTAATTTTTGCCTAAGTTCTCTTATTTTGTTCTACATGGTAAATGTCAAGAAGGTTTAAATATTGTATTTCTTCCTCTTTTACTTGGATATCTCTTTGTTGCAATGCCCTATCATCCATATATGCTCATAATAATAGGCTAAAATATTATATTTAAGAAAAATTGGGCATTTTTTTTAGCTTTTAGGGGAGATTATCAGGCTTGCATATGTCACAAATTATATATATATATATATATATATATATTAAAAGAATGGCTGGAGGCTATTATACTAGCCCTCAACCACTCTCATGTGCCTAAATATTCAAAAACCTCTCTCAATACTGACAAACTGGCAGAGGGAGATTCGAACCCATGACCTGAGGGGACTTACGACTTTCAACAAGATTGCGCTACTAAGAGGGCACGACTAACGGCATCACAAATTATATGTATATATATGCTCCTTACCATTTTTTATTGATAATAAAAGTTCGGATCAAAAGCATAAGTCGTACTTAATCATTTATGAATATGTTTGAAGGGTTTTAACTATCTATATTTGGATAAGTCTAATTTGGCATTTATGATTATCTTATTCAGTAAAATTCTCATCACCACAAAAGATACTCTTAACATAGAGATTTTATGAATCCAAAGGTTCCGACTACTCATTTTCCTTCACACTATTATCTGATCCTTGCCCCCCCCTCCCCCCATAATTAGTAATAAATTAATATTAATTATATTTTTAATTTTATAATTATATTTATAACTGTTCTAAAAATCAAAGGAAAGAGTTTTTTTTTTTAAATAATTTTAATAATCCTCATACCATTGATTTTTTATTTTGTCATTTCTCTCCTGAACAAGCAGCCATGAATTTTGGGTCCAGCAGCCTTTTTCTTGTTTCTTTCTTCTTTTCTCTGATGTGAGTTTTGAAAATGGCTCTGATGCAAACCTCATTGTTCTTCTCCATCCAATCTCACAATCATTTATGCAACTTGATCCCAATGTTCCCTTTGGCTTTATGTTCTTTTTTTTTCATTCTCTTCCCTTTGATTCTTCTAAAGCTATCAGCATCAGGTTTCTTTACTTCTGCTCGTGAAAAAGTTCTCTCCTTTTTCTTATTCTCTTCTTCCGTTTTGTGTTCTGCTTTTCTGTTTGTTTACAGTAGTTTTTTTTTTTTTTTGATGCAGTAATTGTTATAAAAAGAGCAGCTTTTTGTAACCGAAATATGGAAAAAATTGTCAACTTTTCTCACCCTTGGCCGATTTAGTCCCTGATTATTGAAAATTTATCTCAGTTTAGTCCTTGAGTGATCAAATGGGATCAATTTTTAATAGTCTGAAGATTAAATTGCAGCACTGCAAAACTTTTGAGACTAAATTTGTCATATTGGATAGTTGGTGGTCCATTGTGGTACTTAATCCTGCAACACTTTATTCCTTTAGAGTATAGGCAAAATAAAGTTGGTTTTGCTCTTCTGCAATTTAAAGAAGGAGATAGGATTTTTTTTTTTTTGGTAAAAGAGCATTATTCAGCTCCTTATGTATTAATCACAAAAAAAGAATTACAAAAATAGGCAAGAGGACTTATTAAAAATAGGCAATGCTCTTCATTTGAATATTAACACTTCAATGATGATCTTCCTGAAATCTGCAGTACTTCCATAAAATCAAAGAGTTAGTTTCGAGGACAATATATTGCCAACCAAATTTTTTTTCCACCAGTAGACCAAAGACCATAACATCTGCCTCAGTGACCAGTGGGGAAACATGAACAACATTTGCCGAGAACCAACATATAATAGAACCCAAAAAATCCCTACACACACCTCCAATATTAGCACAATTAGGCTTCCAACAGCCATCAATATTGATTTTAATATAAGGTGCACTAGGCTTGCATCAATGTACCATGGAAACATGCTTACTGATTAAAGGAACAGGAATAGATAACTTCTGCAATAGAAAAGCCAGCCTACCTGTTAGCTTTTTATTAGGGGTCAGAAGCTTAAGCCCTTTCATCATGTAATTAGTAATCATACTAACCGTACAGTGAATATGAGGAACCATATTATTATATTTAATATCATTCCTCATAACCCAAATAAACCAAAGGATAACAGTAGGAACGACTACGAAAAAGGCGCGACCAAAATTCTTCTATACATTGAATATATCAGAAATGACATTATAGTGAATCACAAAATTCTCCATATGCAATTTTAAAGTAACCTGTCTCCAGATTTCCATAGTAAACTGATAGCTCATAAAAATATGAAGATTGGTTTCTTCATGATTTTTGCACAAAGCACAGCATGAAGGAAGTCTCAAACCTTTTAATTTTAGCAGATCATTAGTTGGAAGTAGATTATGCATTACTCTCTAGATAAAGAAAGACATGGAAGGTTTGACCCATGAATTCCAATTCCATCGAAGGTCTAACCCCTGAAAATAATAACCCCTGAAAATAATGAATTAGCAAAGCTTTTAGAAACAGAATCTCCCATTCTTCCTTTAATCTTGGCCATATCAGTATCGTCACTGTTAATAGGAATCGAATTAATGAAATAAGCATCGTCATTATGAACCATCTGTTTAAGCTTTTGTAAACACCAACGATTCTCATTCCATAAATCTCGCACTTTAATATCAATAGCAACAGGGTCACCATAAAAATCAACTAAAGCACCCTTCCACATCCAATCATCATACTAAAAGAAACATCTCCTTTACCAATATCCCAATAGATAAGATCTTCAGTGTTCCTTGCTACCTTTAACATCTCATGCCAAATAAAGGAATCATTCTTATTATAAGTAATAGCCAGAGGATGTTTATTAAAACAATATTTGGCATGCATTAAGGAAGCCCAAAGAGAACAATTCTTTCTGAATCTATACCACAATTTCATGTAATTTATTGTGATAGAATCAGATAAGCTACGAAAGCCGAGACCACCTTCATCAACAGGTTTACAAAGCTTCTTCCAGCTAGTCTAGCGAATCTTAGACTTGCCATTACCTTCCCAGAGAAATTTATTAAAAAGATTTTCAATCTTTTTAATCATACCCAAAGGAATATTCATAATTTGTAAAGAGTAGAGAGGGAGAGAATTAAGAACACTTTTGAGTAAAGTAATACGTCCTCCAAAAGAAAGAAACTTGTTTTCCCAAGATAAAATCTTTTGTTTGATTTTATCAAATAGTTTCATACACAGAGCAGTACGATTCTTACCTTTATCCAAATTAAAACCCAAATAAGTTAAAGATAACATAGCCATTACAATGCTTCTTTGAAATAGATATCCTCTTAGAACAATAAAAGGAGCATTTGGAAGTATTAAAAAAAAAACCTGACGTATTCTGAAAATTCAGAATCTCAGCCCAAACCTTCTTAATGGAGTACTTATTGGCATTGGTAAAAATAATCAAGTCATCAGCAAAGCATAAATGGGAGATACTCAGTCTTCCTTTATGAATAAAATTCAAACTGGGATAATCAGTAAACAAATCATTCAAGCATCTTGACAAATAGTCAAAGGCAAGAGTAAAAAGATAAGGAAAGAGAGGATCTTCTTGTTTAATGCCTTTATAAGCTTTAAAGAAGCCATACTTGTTACCATTTATAAGCAGGGAGTAGTAGTTATTACTGAGAATTTGATAGTTGAGCTTACAAAAGGCTGCATTAAAGCCAATAGCATGGAAAACATTCATGATGAAGTCCCAACGAATAGTATCAAAAGCTTTTTTGATATCCGTCTTGAAAATGATATTTCCCCCTCTACTCTTTTTATCAATGTGCATTATAAGCTCTTGAACAATAAGAGCATTGTCACAAATATTCCTATCCTTTAAGAAAGCAGATTGATTAAGACAAATAATATTATTTAGAATGGGTTGCAATCTCTTCGCCAAAATTTTTGAAATAATTTTGGATAAGACAGTATTCAGGCTAATAGGTCGATAACCATCCCAAGTAGTAGCATTATGCACTTTAGGTATCAAAACAATATTAGAGGTTTTAAAATATTTTCGCAAATCTAGACCTCTAAAAAAGTCTTGAATAGCCGTAACAACATCAGCATGAGTAATACTCCAAACACTTTTATAGAACTCAGCCATGAAACCATCAGGGCCAGCAGCTTTGCCATCTTCCATATTATCAATTATATCTTTGATTTCCACAATAGTAGGAATACAAGTAAGAAAAGCATTGTCAATTACATTATTACCATGGTAAAGAGAACTATCCAGATGAATCGAAGAACCCCCATCATTACTAAAAGCAGTGGAAAAATACTGAACACCATTGGAAGCAATATCATTGATATTAGTTAGCACAATACCATCAGAAGTAAGAATCTTAGAAATGAAATTAATTTTCCTTCTATTATTATTGCAAGCATGATAATAGGCAGTATTTCTGTCGCCATCCAAAAAATAAGCCATAGCAGCTTTTTGAGCAAATAAAATTTCCTCCATAGAAATAGCCTCACTAATCTCTTGCTGACCCCGAAGCAAAACGTCCCAAGCAATAAGGTTATTAGCATAATCAAGCTCAAGAGATTTAACCTTGTCTTCATTAGACTCAATGTTCCGATGAAGATTACCAAAGATCTCCCAATTCCATTTTCAAAGAGCTTTAGCTAAATTTTTTTGTAAGCACCACAATCTGTGACCAGAAGGCCCAACAACATTAGCCTTCCAGTGATTCTGAAGGAATTGCTTATAATCTTCATGAAGAGTCCACATATTATAAAATCAAAATTGATAATTAGTCGTATGAGAGCTATCCATAATCCTCAGCAAGATAGGGGCATGATCAGAATCACCAATAGACAAATGTTGAACATTATGCAAAGAAAAAATACTAATCCAATTGGAATTAGCAAAAAATCTAACAAGACGTTCAAAAAACTTTACTCTATGCCAAGTAAATGAGTTTCTATTAAAACCCAAATCAAAATGCCCCGCATCCATTAGAGTTTCATTAAACTGAGTAATTAGAGTAAAATTAGGAGGAACTCCTTTTTCCTCAGAAACAACAGAAATCATATTGAAATCTCCACCCATAAGCCAAGCCTCATTTAATGGGGTAATAGATTTAATCAGACTCCAAAGCTCAAGTTGAGCTTGCTTAGTGCAACCAACATAAATGATAGTAAAAAGAAAAGACTCATTAGAAATGTGAACTCTAATATGCAGTAACTGATGATGATTGATAAGAATATCAATCCTTATAGAGTCCTTCCATAAAAACCTTATCTTATTATTTAGATTAGCTAGAGAATTGAAAGCACCAAATCTCTTCAAATAAAAACATTATTCCTAGTAGTAATCATAGGTTCCAGAATACCAAGAAACTGTAATTTATAAGCACAAATTAAATTTTTTAGCCTGTTAGAAGCACAAGACTTTGCTATGCCTCTAATATTCCAAACTATAGTATTAAACTTCATCAATAACAGTTTTTCCTCTGCTGGGTCTATGAATATCAGCTAAATCAGACTTATTGATTTCCTTCCCCATTAATGCTACTCATGTTCTCATTTGTAGGATGAAGATGAAGTTGGCTTATGTACACCTTAGAAAATGCATGCATTTTAATTTCATTAGAGACTTATCCTTGCATCATTTAGCACCCAGGCAGTGTTGTCAGGATTTATTTTATTATTAATATTAAAAAAAAGAATTATGTTAATTTTTTTTTTATTTTCAACCAATGGCATTAAGACTGTTATTTTATTTTTCATTCAAATAAAAAAATGCATAATTATTGATACACCATAAACACATTTTCATCATCTCGTACAAATCTCGAGGCACGACACAAAATTTGAAGTAATTTTTTAGCAAAAAACGTTCAATACTTTGAATAAAAATCATTCAGAATTTTGTTTTCAACAACCTTAGTCACATTGACCGGCTCGACGAGATGTACCCAACGGTACCAAAATTGGTCTGATCTGAGTCAAATCATGCTCTAATCAAACTGTTAAATCACATTTAGAAGTTTTCGGTGATAAAAATCCAACGAGCCTACTCAGTTCGAACATAATTAGGACACATACTTTCTCATCAAATATTTGTTTGATCAAGAGAATCTCTTCAGGCCATTCGATGGACTAGTTTGAATTCTTTTCTTATTTATAGAGAGACCTCTCTCACTCTTTATAAATAGAGTCCTACCCCTCTTGAGAGAGGGTGGAGTGACCTTGAGCCTGATGAAGGTTGAAGCCTGGAGGAGCTGAAATACAACATTACTTCTGCACCATAGATCCAGCTTCCGCAGCCGCCGACCACTATTGATCACAACCTGCAGGCCATCGTCGACTGCACCTGACTCATTGCAATGAAACCCCTTACAAAATCA
>NW_018164461.1:356465-356847 GCF_001263595.1 Phalaenopsis equestris
TCAAATTTTTCCACTTAAAAAATCGATGCGTCTCCTCCTACTTCTCTTTAATTGCAGTGTGTGATGGGTTTTCTTGGAATGCTAAGACGTTAAATAATCACTCCTCCATCGCGGACCTCTCAATTGTTTAGGTTTCTTTCTCTATTTGTTGAGAGAAACAAAGATGAGAATTTTGTTGCTATCATTTTAGAGTTGAGTAATTCTTCATGCATAGCATCACATTAACTTATTGTGGCCAATATGAGCCATTAGCTCCAAGAGAAGAAAGATTTAAGTTGGAATTCTTAATTATTTTGATGATATAATTTAAATTAAAAAAATATTATTAGACAAAGATGAGACTTGTGTTGCTATAATTCTTAATTATTTTGGTGACTAATAA
>NW_018164462.1:0-443 GCF_001263595.1 Phalaenopsis equestris
CCTGGAAGTGCCTCGTCATAGTGCCAGTCGTAGTAGTGCTAGCCGCCTGTCCAATTAGGGACCCATAATCTGTCAATCCACATCTATCGAATAGAGCTGCTAAAGACTAGTGGTTCGGGATAAGCCTGAAAGAAAGGTAATAGTGAGCTCGAGCTGGAGCTGCTGCTCAGCCAGCGCTTTTCTCCTTGGTGAGTGTTTTGTTTTTCACTTGTTCCCTTGGCCCATTGGTCACTTCCTCCCTGAGTGTCAACCCGGAGATCGATCCCACCATTGAGAACTCAGTATTGGGGGCATTGAATCAAATAGGCTTGTTAGCCAATTCCTTATTATTCTGGAAAGTGGATTGACGATCGGAATCAAAAAGATATTGATTTTGATGTCTTACACTTGGAACATGAAAACTCTATGAAAGAAACAATTGGATCGTGACAAGTCGTTAGTCG
>NW_018164462.1:543-977 GCF_001263595.1 Phalaenopsis equestris
CAGAAGAAGGAACCACAACTGATTAGCCATCCAAAACTTCTGGAAGCGGGGGGACGACAACCATTCATTGTGAAAATGAAAAGAGAGCCTTTTCAGCCATGCAGTGCCCCGTCTTAATGGTTTCCGCTATCGGGCTAGATAAACCAACCCATGTTTCTCCGCCCCAATTCACGACATCAACACCAAAGCAAAGAGATATAGGAATAGGAAACTCCAGGAAAGGTGGAGGATTCGGGGTGCGAAGACTGGTCAAGATCGAGATAGGGAGCATGAGCAAGAGAGCCCAAGGATAGGCTTCGCGAAAGGGAGGAGCCTACAACTACTAAGCCAGGCCTTTGAGGTGTTGCCCGCCACTAGCCACCTTTAGAAAAGGTGTGATGAGTTATTCAGAAGGCGGGGTATGGTGCCAAAGGAGCGTGAGCTGGAGATGGGAG
>NW_018164462.1:1077-1284 GCF_001263595.1 Phalaenopsis equestris
TTAGCTCCGCTACTCTACTGACTTAGCCTTTCTTTCGTTTTCGTATAATGAGAATACAGATCAAGAGTATGCCCAAATAGAGTAGGAATTTATTAGTGTTTCATAGGCGCAATCAGTTCAGAAATTGGGGAATGGGGGCTTCCGCTTTCTTTTCATGGATGCTGTTCCGGGTGCGCCACATGGTTTTTGTTTCGCTTCGCACCTCTG
>NW_018164462.1:1384-1601 GCF_001263595.1 Phalaenopsis equestris
CTGACATCCGAGCGAGAGGTCAGACCAATCCCATTCATCCTGGTCCGATCCGAACGGATCTTGTTGAATGAATTGATCCATTGTTGTATTGTATGCCCTACTTCTTAGTGAATTTTTTCCTACTCGGACCCGCCGTACTTCCTTTGACTACTCCTTTTATATGGTTTGGTTATGGTGGAGAGGGGGGAGTGAAAACACCAATGCAGCAGAGAACGAC
>NW_018164462.1:1701-2280 GCF_001263595.1 Phalaenopsis equestris
TCATTTCTCGACTTCAATTCAAGTCGTGTAGAATTGACATTGAGATCTTTCTTTTCTTTCTCATCTGCTGTTGTCAATTCTGCATTGGCAGTCGCTCTTCTGTATTTTGAATCTTCAGAGATACCCTGAGAGTTCTGTCCTGAATGGGAGGGTTGTTGAGTCAAGAAGAAGAAAAAGAAAGTCCCACAACACAAAGGAATCTTGGACAATGGGCACAAGTCTTTCTTTATTCAAGTTTTTTTGAGTATCTCCATTCTCATTCTCATTAGCATTTCTATCAGCTCTGCTCTTCGCTACGCGCCTGAATATCATCTCGAGACCCAGATCCGAATCAGAAACTCTCAGAGGATTGCCACGGCACTGAATCTAGTAAAGTGAAACTTGCCTATGAAAAAACCTTAGCTGAGGCACACGGAACTACGGATGAACCAGAGCTCCTAGAAACACTCACTGTTGAGACGGCTGCCGACGAGATGAAGTCAACTCGGGAGGTGGATAGAAGGATAAGAATTGGTCGACCAGTAGCGAAGGAGTTGGGATCCCACCCGGAAGGGAACAAGGGCAGAAGCTTGCTCTACT
>NW_018164463.1:0-29163 GCF_001263595.1 Phalaenopsis equestris
GAACTCGCTTGAAGATTAAGACTAGATAACTCGTTCTGAGACACTCATAGGAATACTGACGTACTTCAGTGGTACTAGTGGTTTTCTTATGGGTGGCAAGAAGCTTTGTAGCTTGTCACTTTTAAATGTACGATTAACGAGTATGATTGATCTGGTCAGTGCTAAACCATTGAATTGATGGTTGGCGGGTTTGATCCATTGAGCCCATACGACTCAGTTTTTTGGGCTTTTTTGTTATTTAAAGAAACTCATTTTTTTTATATACATATAGTTTCTTGATTCTCTTAGCTCTTCGACACGAAATTGTTAGAAAAGTAAGATAATGAAAGAGTAAGAGAATAATTAACCCCTATTCATGACTTGAGGGATGAGATGATCGCAACAGATATTTTGCTCTATCGAGTTTGTTTGGAGATATTTCTATTTATATTCAATCGAAATGGTGTTTT
The DNA here is from genome assembly GCF_001263595.1 of Phalaenopsis equestris. NCBI lineage: Eukaryota > Viridiplantae > Streptophyta > Magnoliopsida > Asparagales > Orchidaceae > Phalaenopsis > Phalaenopsis equestris. Next base: position 450 of record NW_018164463.1, read on the forward strand.
CCACCATCAATAAGCTTTGTGGGCTATACTTTGAAGAGTAGTTGCGAGAGTTTACCATTGAGCTTTAAATTTCTTTCCTCTTGGAGCTCAGAAGTTACGCTTGCAGGGAGTAGTCGCGAGTACTTTCTTTCCTCTAGGTAACTATGAATTGTTTTTCATTCAGGTGCTCTCGCTTTCTAGGTGATGTAAACAACTCATTTCGTGATTTTGACTCATAGATGCTTCAGGAAATTTTTTCCTTACGGAGTTACCAAGGCTAGAAGCACATGGTGTTATAAGAGACATGACTTATTGCAGCCATCTGGAGATATGTACTTCTAAGAAGTGGAGTAGAATGTGGAAAGTTCGAAACTTCCCCATTTTGGAGAATGTGATGATGCCGACTTTTTAAAATTGTCAAAGAATAACTATCAAGTCATTTAGAACAAGTATTATGAGGACAGTTCTGTGTCCATCGATACACTGTAATCTTTTCATAAGAAAAAAGATAACGTTAGTAACGACTTAATTAATTTCGGTGGTTATAAAAAGAGTTTTATTGTGTTAACTTAAGAGTCACTTAAGAGTCATGCCAATCTTTATGGAGCTTTGCGAGTTGGAGGCTTCATTCTTGTGCTTTGTCCTTTGTTTTCAAGAATCTATCATCACTTAGATCCTGCTCCGATGAGAAAGATCTCCAAAGAAAAGATAAATGTCACAGAAGAATGGTGAAGGTGATTGTTCTGTGAAAGCTGAAGAGAGGGAAGCATTCCAAGGGTTCACACGATTCGAAAGGAAAGAATGGCGGTGCAGAGAGGTCAAAGCTCATCAAAGCAAGAGGGCTGTCAGACAATTTCACGGGGAGCGTTGTGACCCCAAATGTGAACTTGGAAGCGGATTTAAATGAAATGGCTTCGAAAGAAACATTAGTGCCACCAGTCTTGGATTCTATTCCTGGCGAACCGGAAGCTTTAGTTTTGAAAGTTAGCGCTAAATCACCAGTTTCTAATTCTTTGATTAAGTGGAAGGATTCCAACATAATCACTTTATCAGAGTTGTGCTTTGGTGACTATGCATTGATTTCTTTCATCTTTTTTGGTTTTTTTTTGCTCTACGCTTTTGTTGTTCTAGTTGTTACTTTGCAGAGAAATCTATCGATCAACGATTGAAGCTTGTGACTCTTCTGAATGATTCCTTTTTAAAAGATGCCGAAGCAGTAAAAAATTGACTCGTGGAGGTGGTGGGGAAACTCGGTAGGATGTAGGCGAACTTACTTCCGAAGGTAATATTGGCTAATCCTTTGTTGACGCAATCCATTTATATTGTTTGATTATCCTATGTTTATAGGCGGACGAGATGTCATGAAAGTTGATGAGGGTAGAGATAAAATCATGGAAACGAAGCTCATTGTCTCAAAAGGGCTTTCATTGGAGGAGAAACTAGTGGCCATCGCTAAGAATAGGCCATTAATAGAAGTAGATGGAACCGTCTTGCTTGCTTTTTCTAATGTTGACCTCTTGAATCACATAAATCGATTGAAGGAAGAGTTGTTGTCAACTCACCAAGAGTTAGAGAGAACCAATGAGAAGCTTGCGGAGCTCTGAAGGGGCTCATTGAAGTTCGTGACGAGCTATTGTTCGTAAAAGATAAGACTGTGCATCTTCAAGACAAGTCGCTCGATATGCAACTTCATATCATGAAGTTGGAAGATGACTTCCAGCAGGCTAAGAATCACGATCTTTTTTTGGCAGAAAATTGACAAGGGATTTTTTAGAGATCCAGGAGAACCGTAGAGAGTTTGAGAAATAAAGTTAATGTTATTGCTTCTTCGTTAGCAAGTTGAATGACACCCAATTTGGACAGTTTATTGCAGGAGGGCAATTAGCCATGAAAGGACTTCTACAATCCGTGAAGATCGATTTGAACAATATAAAGAATCAGAATTTAGATCTATCTAATGAAAGAGTATGATTGAATTTTCTGTGTTGTAACATCTAATGCAGAACATTTTTGAAATTTCTTTTTTCTTTGAAAGATGGTCCGTATAGTCTTTGATGCTAAAGCATGGGCACACCATTCTTGTGATGATGTCTTATTTATTACGAAGCAACTTCCCGATTTTCAAATATTTAGCTGACCTCCTTTTTGCTTTTGGGAGCACTTCCTCTTTTACTCTAACAATTATATAAGGGTTCAAACGATTCAAATTCTTCATTCCTTTCTCAATTCCTTCTTATTTGGCTTTAGCATATTTGAGTTGTGCCCTAGCTTTTTCCTTGCGATTTTTCATTTTGCAACCATACTAAACTTAGGAGATTCCAGCTCGGAGGTGGATATGGTTGCCATTGCTATGGAGAGTAGTAGCAAAGCTTTTTTTGCTTTGAAGATCTCCGAGGGATCTTTGAGGAAGCTCTTGCCAAGATACAGAGAGATTGTATCTTCAACGATTCCTACATTCTTCAGCTATCTCGGGAGGATGAGGCTCCAAAGGCTGTACTTCCATACGAGGTGTGCAATTACCAAGATCTATTCCGATTTGGCCTTCATTTTCCTCCGGCTTGGCTCCAAACATTAGAGGTGTAATGTGTTGGAGTGTTGAATGATGGCGGATGAGTGTTGGAAGGTGGTAGAGATATTGGAAGGTGTTAGAAGATGGTGGAGGCGATTAAATTGTTTTGGAAGGGGTTTGGGCGTATAGAAGGGTGTTGCTAGATGGTAGAATGGTGGAGGAAGAGGGCTTTAGTGTTTTGGTAGGAAGGAGAGTTTAAGGAAAGGTGCTTGGAGTTGAGGTGTGAACTGCTCAAGGCAATAATGAAGAAGAGCATTTTTTGAGCTTTTTATAAGATTATAAAATACTGTGTAAGAGCAATAGTTTAAAATCTTGCATTTGGTCCTCTAAATATTTTTTCGTCCATCCAATAGGCTTTAGCTAACATGAGTTTTACTGAATTTAGGGGTGTAAACGAGTCGAGCATGAGCGAGCTTTGGTTTAGCTTGTGTTCGACTTATTAAAAAATACAACTGCTCGTGTTCGACTCGTTTATATTTCAAACAAAAAAAAATTGTTCTTGTTCGGCTCGCTTTGTTAACGAGCCGAACAAACACGAGTTCGCTAACAAAAAATCATTTTGACAATTCTAGTCATGCATGCAGCCGTTAGGGGTGTAAATGAGTCGAGCTTGAACAAGTCCAAACTCGACTTGTTGAAAAATCACTGTTTATGTTCGGCTCTTTTATGTATCTAGCTCAAAAACTTTGTTTGTGTTTGATTCGCTTGATTATCAAGCCGAACACGAACTATTCATGAATAATAAGCTACTTTGACAACCCTAATCACATAGACGTAGGATGTTAAGAGTAGGGCGAGATTTAAATATTGTTATTTATATTAAAATATTCATTTAAATAAAAATTCATATATTTTTATTATATTTTTAATTGATTATAAATCTTTGTATTATTATAGTCAATTAAATTATTTAAAAATAATACTCATTATATATATATAATTATTTCGAGTCAAACAGAGCCGAACACGAACAAACAAAACTTTGTTTGTGTTATGCTTATTTATATATCGACTGCAAAAAAATTGTTCGTGTTCGGCTCGTTTTCTTAGCGAACGAATCAAACACGACGAGCCAAACAAGAGTTGTTCGCAAACAACTAGCCATTTTAACAACCTTAACAGAATTAAATGGAAGGTTTGACAAATGAAAACTTACTATTTAGTTTTGTTGCAGTATAATCGGTGCGCCAAAATGCAGAACAGTGCTTGTTGGGTTGAGTCAAAATAGTAGCTCAATAGTCAATATCACGCATTAAGTAAACAGTTTAACATGCCAACTATACAAATTCTATTGAAAAAAAAATTTTCGTTTTTAGTTAAATTCAATGAGATGAAATGCATGAGTTTTCTCTTGAAACTTCGAAAATTTTATGTGTGTGTAGTTATCCAGTGTATCACCACATCCTCTATATATTTCAGTAGCTGTGTAAAAGTGAAAGTAATTGCATGTATATATTTGAGAACATGTATAAATATGAAGTTGAAGCAACGAAACCTTCTAGAAAATTGGAAGACATGTACAGATGCACCTTAATAGCAGGCTTTGTATGCTAAACAATGTAAGTTATTAAAATAATGGAATTGAAATTCAATGTAAAAGTTGTGCACTTGTAAGTTAAAACAGATAGAGTACATACATTACTTCTGCAATTATGCATCTGAGTCTATGCTCCTCAAAGAGCCACATGATTCAGACTTTTATTTCTCTATTGAGTTCTCCTCATCCTTAGTCTCTTTAGTCTCTACATCAAACATTGCTTTTTTTCTACCACTTCTATTCAATCAGGAATCATAGAATAGTTGAATATTTAATTTTGTTGATCTTATGCTGAACTAATGATTAATATTAAGCACTCTTCTAGAATTATTATATTAATCACCACTTGAACAGTGCGGCATTTCATTTAGTTTACTCTTAACTGAATGACCTCATAATTTTTCATGATTAATGCATGATGATAATTTATAAAATATAATTAAGTATTTTACTTCTGCATATAACTATGAGGGAAATTATCTTTTTGTAAACATTTACAAGTCGTGCGCTGTTATACTTGCATTTCTCCTTAGTTGCTCATGTCAAATCTGTTGCATAAATTAAGTGCACTATTAAATCTCCATATCATGTTCATAATAGAAAAACATACATTGGAATAAGAATGATCTTACCTAAATTTATGTGTTTGTTTTCGTAAAAGCATAAATTCTTGCAACTTTGTATTCATCGTCATTTGCACGAACTATGCTTACTTAACGGCATACTTGGATTATTAAAAATATAAATGACCGTAAGTCAACTTATTTGCATCATCATTTTACAATAGTTGATTCCATTTCATTTGATTCCAGATATATAGGTAGAAACTTGATATCTCTTTTCCATATAAGCTTCACAAATTAAGGCTTCATCATTTTTGTTATTATGAACCTTTTTTTTTAAGTGGTGCATTGTCATGAGAAAAGTAATGGCAATATATCATTGGCCACAGTAAGTTAAAATACTAGAATTATAAAAAGACCATCTTTCAAATGAATATATTCATCAATATTATGCAAAACTATTAACTATTAGTTCAGAGGCAAAAATATTCAATAAGTGCTGCATGGAATAAAAAAATGTCAGTGAAAGAATCTTCTCAATTTTGCAAATTGTTTTAATTTATTCAAAAAAAAATATTCATGTATTCAGTAGATATATAGATTAAACAAACATGATGGAAAAAATGAAATATTATGTATATATATATTTATCACAAATTGCCTGTGGTAACAAGTCATGCGAAACAGTAGAATGCATTGCATTTCCAATGCGTCCCGCCAAACAGTGAAAAAATTAATTTACGAGATTAGAAATACAATACCTAGCTTTTTCAGCCTACCAAACAGCCCCTAAATATCAACAATATTCTTTGCATAAAATATATGACAACATGCATTTTCTTGTCATAAAATTTAAACCATTCAGGGTCACACATTTTAGCTTTTTGATATTAGTCGTCCAAAAATTTTAAACCTTTAATCCATTCACATATATTTAATTGATCGATTTTAAATATGTTTATTATTTTAGTCTGGAATCTCTTTCCATTGCTCAATTATTTGAAGCTTAAGCTTTTGCATATCAATGATAAATCTAATCTTGTTTTCATATTATCTTTAATTTTCACCCTTATATTCATTATTTTATTGAAAATGCCTTTAAATACAATTCTTGTAATATGCATCACATTAAAATTATGAGAAATATTATTAAATTACATGATAACCTCTAAAATATATTCATTTTTGTCTATACGCTTTGCCAAATGCTGAAATAATATGTTTGCCACTGCAATCCTATTATATTAATCCTCCATGCGTGTGCTAAAATGGCCTCTCCATTTTGATTGTTTATGGTTCAAATATCTTTTCAATGGCTTTGTATGTACTAAGTCAACCAATTTGCATTATTTTTTTTTATTTTAATATTTGAAAAACGTTTTCAAACTGATGTTGCAAGCTGCAACAACTATGGCTACAGTGGACTTGCACATCATAGCACTTTATGTAAGAAGTGGGTTGGGTCTTCGTTGTCTAAATATTGGCAGTTGATAGAATTTGAAAAAATGTCTTCATACTGCTTATGTTTTCAAATTTTTGGACATAGATTCTATAAATATTTCAAGACTTATCTCAAGCTTAGAAGCCCTTTATTTAACTCATAGGACGGTACACGTGATGAACTTTTGGTTGAAGTCCACCCTTCTATTGTTCAAATCCATTCTCAAAATGTGGATTTGAGTTCAGATCCTCCTCAAGCGAAAGTGGTTTCCGCTTCTACTAGTTCTGTGGTTTTGATCACTCCAACTATTACTAATATTATCACTGGCAGCTCTCTGCAATTTCTTAAAACGTCTCAACCTCTTTTCTTTGATGAATAAAACGATGACTATTTGTCACAATATATTCTTTGATTTTGACTACAACATTCAAAGTGTTGACTCTTTAGTGGATAAATAATTTGATGTTTTTTATACCGAAAGAGGTAGAAATCTGATTTATCATTAGTCTTTTATATGTACTGAACTTCAAGCTAGATGATCCCAATGAAATTTTGTATCTTTTTTTCATCTGGTTGTACTTTTTTCCTGTCATTCCTTGTTAAATGTCTCTGATGTACTCTTTTCATTATCCTGTTAATATTTCTCAGGTTAAAAAAAAATGTCATATATAATTTAGATAACCAAGATATCCTAAGAAATATTTACTTTCTACAGATGAAAGAGGATGGTCTTAATAAAATTATCCTTTTAATTTCATTAAGAATGATATATGGTGGAAATAATTGATGAAAATCAAAGAAATTTACCTTTGCACCAACCTTTAATATGAATGCTTGTCTTTGCTCCGTACAATACAGGCGTGTAAATTTTTCATGAGTACTATATCCATATAACATATGATTCATGATTACCCATATGATATCAATACTCATTTTAATCAAAGATCACAACAACCATCTTATATGTTGAATTTTGTGGTCTTGGGATGGTTAATGAGAAAAAGATGAAGATATATTTATGAAATCATGGTTGTAAGTTGTACACTATAGCAAGCACTTACACCTAGATGGATTACTTGATTGCCCAAAAAGATCAAGTTTTTCAGTGAATATATTGAGTTAGACATTATGCGCTTACGGAGCAAATGATAAATAAATACAGTTGAAGTGCTTCCAGGCTTCACTGTCAGTACGATGTAACAGCATTTCATTTTGAGTTTTGTTATTGCATGTTAATCATATTGCTTGCATAGACAACTTTTGAAGTTTTGATGGCACTGGCAAGTAGGCTATCACCTTATAATCTGCATATCTGTTCCGACTGCTCTTTTTTTTTTTTTTTTTGCTTAATTTGAGGGTGCCTATATGACACACATTTTTATTGTTGAATGGTATCATTGCAGATTATCATGTAGTTATCCATGCAAATATCAATTTTTTCAACATTAAGGTCAAGTTTCTTCATTTTTTATTTGGTAAATATCACTTTTATTTGCCTAAATTGAGTGTGTCTATATGGCACACATTTTTATTGTTGAATGTTTTCTTTGCAGAATAACAAATAGTTATCCATACAAATATCAATTTTTTCAATGTTAAGGCCAAACTTTATCATTTTTTATTTGGTAAATATCACTTGCTACCTTCTTATTTTTGGTATCATTGACTTAATAATAAAGAAGTTGATGGTCTTTAAAAGCATTTGATACATTAAATTCAAATTTACAATTACTTGTTTGAGCAATTGATAACTTTTAATGTTGCTTCTAACCTAGCCATAGAGGTTCATCAACATCTGTTATCAAAACATAAAATTTTATACTATTTACAATTATACCATAGAGTTTCAGCACGCCCTATCCCATTCTGGATGGCAAGCAACGATGTTTTATGAGATGAATGCATTAACTGAAAATTGAACTTGAGAACTAGTTGAACTACCTTATGGCAAGAAGGTTGTTAGTTGTAAGTGGGTTTTGATAGTTAAGTTTCAGTCTGATGGATCTGTAGCCTGTCTCAAAGCATGGTTGGCTGCTAAGGGCTATGCTTAAACTTTTGAGATCGACTACTTGGACATAGTCTCTTAGGTAGCTAGGTTGACTTCGGTTTGCCTACTTATGTCCTTAGTTGCAATGAATAATTAGCCCCTACATTAACTTGATGTGAAGAATACTTTTTATATGGTGATCTTTTAGAAGATGTATACATGAAGCAACCTTCTGGGTTTATTGCTCAGGGGGAGTCTGGGAAAGCATCTCATTTTCGCAAGTCCTTATATGAATTGAAGCAAAGCCCTCGAGCGTGATTTGAAAAATTTAGCCAAGCAGTAGAAGAGTTTGGGATTACACTATTTCTACAAACAATCTGCTTATAGGATTACTCTATTGGTGGTGTATCTTAATGACATTATTATTATTGTGAGCGATGTGCATGAAATCTTATTATTAAAATCATTTCTTTAAAATCAGTTCAACAGTAAAGATCTTCTTAAAATACTTCTTGGGGATTGAGATATCAAAAAGCAAGAAGGGTATCTTTCCATCTTAACAGAAGTATGTTTTGAATTTGTTAGCATAAACCGGAAAATTAGCTGTCAAAACACACAATACTCCGATGTTTCCTAATTAGCAACTTACCAAGGATGACGAGTCTTTTAATGATCCCGAACGATATAGGAAATTAGTGGGAAAACTAAACTGTCTCACAGTGACTCTCCCTGACATGGCTTGTCAGTGAGCACTATAAGTTAGTTCATGTCTTCTTCCACAGTCTATCATTGGCTTGCTTTGATACAAGTACTATGTCACCTCAAAAAAGCTCTGGACAATGTATTATGTATCATCATCACTGGCATAAAAATGTTGAATATTTCTCTAATGCAGATTAACAAGTTCTAAGATTTATCGGAGATCTATTACTGAATATTATATTTTTGTTGGAGGTATTTTGGTCTAATGAGAGAGTAAGACACAAAAATGTAGTGTCCCGATCCAATGCAGAATTTGAATATCGAGCAGTGGCACAAACTTTAAGTGAATTGATGTGGGTTTCTCAAATGCTGGCCGAAATGTGTTTTAAGATGACAATTACAACAAAGTTGTGGTGTGATAACTAAGTTGCAATCCATATTGCTTCAAACCTTGTCTTCCATGAATGCACTAAGCACATTGAAATAGACTGTATTTATTTCAATATTGTTTGATTTCTACAGCTTATGTAAAAACTGTGGAACACTTAGGAAACATCTTTATATTTCTGATAAACTGGGCATAATAAATATCTATACTCCAGTTTAAGGGGGAGTGTTATGCAAAATAATAGATTTGATGGTTCTATATTTGGAAGTTTTATTTTAAGAAATCTAATAAATTGGTAATCTAATTAGAGGAGATTTAATTACAGGATAATCTATGGAGATTGGATTGTATATAAGTAGATAACATTTGCTTTAAATAGGGGAATAAGAGAAATATGTAGTTTTCCTTCACAGCTTGAAAATCAGTAAACCCTAAGAAATTTAAAGATACAATAACATGATTTCTGTTGAATTATTTGTTTGGACTATTAAAGAAATTACACTGGTTTTGGAAGTCCAAAAGTATCTTTCAAAATCATGAGACTTTTGAGTTCGGTTGGGATGAGAGGACGGGAATGAGGAAATTTGATACATTTCCATCACATGTGTTCCATTATTAAGCTTATCTCAAGCATATCATGTTTAAAAAATCCCGCCCTGCCACTTATCGCTATCATCTGCTGCCACCACTTCCAGGCATATTTTGCTTTGAATTCTTTTTTCTTCGTATGAGACAAAAAAATGTGATGCCCTGTATTTGTTCTATATTAAACCAAACAACTTCATTGTATTCCAAATGCACTACATTACTTTTACACTGCATTTCTTATTTTTTGGGCAATGCGAGCGCTCGAACCCAACACATCTACACATTTCTTTTATTTGAATTCCTATTTCCACAAACCAAACAGCCCGTATATAAATTTTGAAGCACCAATCACTTCTCTTTTGGATTTGATTATGGTGGCTAAAAATGGAATTTTGGAAGTCTTCTTTTCTATCTCTTGAAATTATGACTACTTATGGTTTTTTAGAGCTGCTTCTCTCTCTAATATATTTTTTTTCTTGCGTGCAGACAAAGTTGATCGCCCTGTAAGCACCTCAATCTACTTCTTGCTTCCATCAGGAAGTATCTCCAGCCTCCATCGCATACCCTGTGCTGAAACTTGGCATTTTTACATTGGTGAACCACTCACGGTTAGCATTCTTCTTTCGTGCTATGAATTTATATAATCCATGTTTTTAGGACCTGTTGCCTTCCTGTTGCTTAAAAGTTTCTTATTAAATAAAGTCCGATATCTGCTTGTTTACTAATTTGGTAATTCCATGTACACCTTTAAGTTATAATTTTCTTGTTCCAAATTTGATACCAAAAAAATAAAATAAAAAAACTCCAGAGGACAAACTCCTAGTGGAGTCCTTTTAACGTTCTTTGCTTGTATTTTTTCTGATTCGTATTGAATCTCATTCCAAATTCCTCATCTTAGGTGCTTTTTAATGATAAATATTGTTCTATTATGGTTTCTTATGACTTTTAATGTTCAGAAAATTCTTTACTATCAGATTGTATGATGGAAATGTAGTTGTTTTTGTTCTCTCGCTACCACAACAGAAAATGGCAATATTGGAAACCTTGGGATATGTGCGACAAGGCAGCGCATGTACTCATAGCCAGAGATGTGAGAATTATTATTAGTTTGAATTATAAGTGCGGGAGAAAGAAGTTTTATTTCAAAATGAAATGTTTGAAGTGTGTAGCTAGCAGTGTGTGTTTATGTAATAAGGAATTGTTTCCCTGGGTGTGATTTCATGACCATATTGAGGATTCAAATACGAAGCTCTGAAATCAATATAATACAATGATAATATGATCTTTTCAATTAAAAAAAATCTTTTTAATTGTAATTTTTCCATTATTTTTCTCCAGTCAGGGTGCAGGAACAATCCTTTTTGTTAAATGGAAATTTACATACATACAACATAATTCTTATGTATTTACATCTCTACACCTATAACACTTTTAAACTTATGCATGAAAAAATGTATTTCACTTTTAAAAGATAGTGATGGTGATATTTTTGATGTGATGTTGAAGATTTGAGTGGTATACTGGTTAATATGAATGTTTAGGGGTTAGATCTGTAAATACATAAGAATTGTGTCGCATGTATGTAAATGCCCCTTATGATCATAAATTTTGTTATATGTTCTAAGGCATAAGGAAAGATAAAATTCCCCCTGAAATTATTGTTAACTCCTGGATTCCCATGGTTAATACCTTCTCCCTAAATTACGGGTTCTGTAATTGAACCAATAGTTAGAATCTTTATCAATAATTTTCTTATGTTGCTTCATTATCCAGATCTTAGAGCTCCATGATGATGGACATTTTGAATTCACTGTTCTTGGCTCTGACCTTGAAGCTGGTCATCGCCCACAGTACACCGTGCCACCGAACACATGGTTTGGATCGTTCCCTACCCTCGATATCTCATCGTATTCGACTGATGGAAGTGTCCTCGCGAAAGCTCCCCGTCGGGAACCCGAGCTCCATTACTCGCTTGTGGGTTGCACCTGTGCTCCGGCCTTCCAGTTTGAGGACTTCGAGTTAGCAACCCAAGCTGAAAAACTGCTTACTGTTGCTCCTAAGGCAGGGCCTCTTCTTGAATATATCATTCAATCTAATTGAACTATATATTATGCCTTGGCTTTGTTTTGCTTCCTTGAGAGTTATATGGCATCAAGTTGTGAGTCGTAATAAAATAAATTTATGATATTTAATCTTAAAATAACTATGCATTCAATTCTAGTTGTTGGATATGTTTATTTCTGCAATCTTAAGTACAGTTATTGATGGTTTAGTTGCAGGATTAGTTTTTTTACCTTAGAAATGAATGTTTATAGTTTAGTTTAATGCTTGTCATGAATGCTCCCAAAGGTATTTGTAGCTGATGGTGTTGTTGTTCTTAAACTTAGTTCACATTGTAAAATTGCATCTTTGATTTTTCTTTTTTATTTTTAATTCAAAAGAACTAAATCTAAAAGTAGTAAAACCTGGAGACGTAACTAGTGCATGACAAAGTGGGCGTTAAAGTTATTGGGTGTTGATGTTGGTGCTGACGTATCGATCTTGTTGGAGACGTCGAGTGTTGGCCTTGTTGAAAACAGTGGGCAACAACCGTATTGATTATGATAGGTGATAAAGTACCGAGCATCACAGAACCATATGTTGATTTCAACAATATTTATCTATCATGTTGATAATGATGGACATCGACACGACAACACTATTGATGTTAATTTTATGTGTTGAATTTTATGGTGATGATGGCAGCCGATCGTTCTTTTTTAGTCACAACTTGAGATGATTTTGTTGTTACAGACAACCGTTGACATTGATTGTAGATTGCAATTGGGAGAAAATGATTATTGGTGGTGATTATTGTGCAGAGATAGGTTTATTTAAATTTGCATATTCTCCACTACTCAAGATCACCCTTATGCATAGAATGAAGATTATTTGTGGAGTGATACCATGCCTATTTTAGCTTAAATTATAAAACTACATAAGATAGCATGTGTTAATACCCCTAATTATATATGATTTTTGAAGTATTAATAATTGAGTAATTTTTGGCATTAATAATTTCTCTTTTCAAGATTCTTATTTAAAATAAAAGCATTTTGCCCTTTAATAATGTCATAAAGTTTTCAATTATGCATTTGAATGCATGCATTATATAAAGTTTAGAAAATATTGAACATATTCTAAACTTCACTTAGATTTTGGGATATAATGTAAGATTTTCTCTCAATGCTTTTAGAGTGAGACTATTGGTCTTGAGATTGTGGGCAAAAAGTTTGGTGTAAATACTATTTTAGTAGTTTTTTTGTGTCATTTTTAGCAATAATAATTATATATATTTTTTACTTAATAATAATAATTATATTATTATTATTATTATTATTATTATTATTATTGGTTTCAAAATTATTAGATTACAGCGCTGTCTGATAACTAAAGCATTAATTTCAAAAAGAAAAATATCAGGATTATTGATAACCTTTATTTTTAAGTGTTGACCAATTTTTTGTTTCTTACACAATTGAGTGAATTTATTAAAAGCTGAAATTCTCAACTAAATTTTAAGGGTCTATTTTGGGAAAAAATAGTATGTTCTTAGATTATAATAGGTGTATATTTTGTGGTACTATGATGTAATATCATCACAATACCACAAAATACCACCAATCTGCATGTGCAGATTCTACAAGTAATATTCGCTTCAATTTTGGGCAGTTTTTTCAGCACTTTTTGGAGAAGCCCATCGGCGCAAAATGATATTTGGGGAGCTCTATTTTCACAATTTTTTAGTGATGTTTTCAAAAGGAGGACTTGTGCGGCATGTGAAAGTTCCACAACATATACGCTAAAATGACGACGCCACCGCTATTGAATTTGTGAAATGCCACGCCTAAACCTTAATATATCCACACCTCATGGATTTTCTTCCCTTCGCCGACCAAATAGCTATGCATGATTCTCTTCCCCGTCACTATTTATTCCTTCGATTATTCTCTCTAGGTGGATTTTAGCTTAATTTCCTTATGTTTTCTCGGGATTTTCTTCCCTTCGCCGGCCAAATAGCTATGCATGATTCTCTTCCCTGTCACTATTTATTCCTTCGATTGTTCTCTTTAGGTGGATTTTAGCTTAATTTCCTTATGTTTTCTCTCTAATGCTCACACCATGTGCTAGTTGGTTGATCTATGTGATTTGGGAATATGACGATTCTTTTCAATGTAGCTTTTATTGTCTTCAATTCTTCTCTCCATATGGATTTTAGCTTTGTTTTCTTTATGTTTTTTGTATATTGCTTACACTATTTGTTAGTTTGTTGATCTATGTGATTTGAGAATCATAGATTTCATGTTTTGAGATTTCAGATTCAACCCGTCCAAAATGAAAACCTATAATGATACTTTATGTTGGTTGATCTATGTGTTGGTGGGCTTGATCTCTTCTGAATGTATGGGTGCAAAACAAATGTATGTAATTTATGTGTTGGTTGATCTGTGCTGATTTCAGGTTCATCCCTTAAAAAATGAAAACATATAATTGTTGTTTAGGGTTATTTTTGATGGGCTTGATATTTTCAATTTGGGGTTGCTTTTTCAGTACTTTATTGAGAAGTGCATCTGCTAAATGATGTTTAGGGTTAGGTTTTGATGGGCTTCATGTTTCTGAATGTATACTACGAGAGCATCTTTCGTCCTATGAGTATGAAATGGAATCAATAATTAAATATGTAAGCATTGGTGCCCGTCTTATTGAAACACAAATGAGAAATTCTTGTTCAGATGTCAGTCCGTTGGACCACCTGAGGGCCAACTTCCACAACATGGTGAATAATAGATGATACTTCAAAATGTCAGTAATCCTCAGAAAGTAAATAGTCAACTTAAAGGAGGAAATATGACCTGTTGTATCAATCTGAATTTTGTAGGACTCCAACATGGGGATTTTGAATTTCTCCTTGGGGGAGGGGGGATGGAGCTCAACATAAAAAATTTGCAATGAAAACGTACTCTCTGGCTGACGGGACATCTTAGTACTCTTGAATTGTTGTCTATCCATTAGTCAGACCAAACACTGTTCTAAGAATCTCCTATTTTTTTTGGGGCTTGAGATAACCTTTTTCCGTTGGGCACTGGCACTTTTCACTAAGGTTTCTCCTCCCTTTCTTGAGCAATGGCTTCTTGCATCTGATCCATCATTTGGTCCTTTAACTCTTATATTTGTTGTTGCATGAACTCCCTAGTTCACTCCATGTTCGCAGTGTCGCTTTGGTGGGTTTCTTCTTCATGTTGTGCTCCCCTTCTTATTTCTAGCATGTGCCACGCTCACCAAACTATTCAGAATATTAAATTCGGATTTGTCTGTGAATGCATGAACTCCCTAGTTCACTCCATGTTTGCAGTGTCGCTTTGGTGGGTTTCTTCTAGTTGATCTTTACTCCCCTTCTTATTTCTAGCATGTGCCACGCTCACCAAACTATTCAGAATATTAAATTCAGATTTGTCTGTGAATCACACAAAATGAATAATGCGTAGAATAAGAAAGAGAGAGTGCGTAGCAGTGATCATTTGATTGAAGAAAATTTTATTGATTAGCTTTTTACTATAGAAATGACCCCCTATTTACCGAAGAGAGGGGGTACCATGTGCATAACTACATGCTTGCCACTATTTTAAAGGGGTTGTTACAAAGTATTTTAGATATTTACATAAATGGGCCTATTACTCAGCTACATATCACTTGGTCGGCTAAGATTAGCAATCCTTGGGTTAGTAAGGCTCGTTAGACCAACTATACTGACTTGGGGTAACTGATCGACTCTAGTTGATCTTCACTCATTCGGACTTTGCTTGATTGACTCAAGTGAATTGATCTGTTGATTTGGCCCAATTATTGACTATTAATCGTTAGATTAGAAACTCCTGTCGTCGGGCTGACATTAGACTATTACACAGAGAGTAAATCATTGTAATTTGATAGGTAGCTCACCTCTTGACAAAAAGATCCCTTCAGGAGTATTCGTTGAGTATATCGTGGCAAAAACTTCGGCTTCTTAAAGAGTCTCGGGGGCTCTTTTGAGGCAACTGATGATGTTGGGGCAAGAGTTGGCCTGATGTCTTCTCTTGATTTGATAGAACTTGGTCTTTGGCTCAAATGACCTTTGTTTGGCCGGCTTTAGGTCCCGATCCAAAAGGTTTGTACTTGATCAATAAGATCTTTGATCTTATGGTGGCGTGAATTTTGATCTTTCTTTTGTGGTTCATCCCTGATCATACTTTTATATATTTTATTTTGTTAAATTTTCTCAAGATTTGTGTTGGGGCGTGTTTTGTTTGGTTGCAAATTGATTTCTTCATTTTTGGGAGACAATGATGGGTTAGAATGTTGCCTCAATCTAGAATTATTTTAGCAACCTACCCCTCTTACTTTTAGCATGTGGATGGCTTTCAAGCAACGTTGATTTTTTGTGGCGTTCATGATGAAGTTTTGGACTTTATATTTGTAACAATATTTGCCTTTATGTCTTCTTTGTGCTTGCCCTTATTTGATCGTCTAAATATGCGTGCTATTACTCTCTTTGTTTTCCACATACCCATAAATGCAACCAATTTTTATGATAAATGGAACTGAGATTTTATTCAGATAAAATTTAGCTTAATTGGAGGCATAAAAACAATTAAGTTATTCAATATATTATGGAGTTTGATGTGAATGATCATACAATTATTATATCTTGATTAATTGCATGTAAAACCACAATCTAATGGGGCATGATTCAACTGATGAATTGTTGTTATTAAGATTTAAAATTTATTATATATATATAATTTATGATATAATGGTGATTATATAAACTTCATAAATAAGAATAATATTATTTTATCTTATTTAATTAAAAAATAAGTTTGATTTTTGCATTTAGGTAAAACTATTGATATAACCATCATAATATTTGAAACCTATGACCTACACATTTTGCATTTTGTGTATTGTTGCCGTTCTCTGATTGTATATGAGAGATTTTTCATTTTTTTTTTTTGTATATAAGGTATATAAAATTTCTTCAAGGAGGCATAAATTGAGAGTAATTGATAGACATGAGTGGAGATGTGAGTTTAGCTCAAAGATTGTTAATCGTTTGAAAATCGATTCAAATTTTTGTTCGGATCGAGGTTGGATCGAAATAAACAAGCTGAAACTTTGGATCAATTTTATTTTTAACCGATTTTGAGCCATGCACGGATTGGCTGAAACCGGCTAGTGATGATCCTAAAGTATTTTTTTATTTAAAAAAGTTATATATATAATGTTAAATAAAAAGAAATATAATGAGCCATGAGCCGATCTCAAGCTGGAATTGATCTAGATAACTCAATTTGAGCCAACTCATTTCGATTTTGAGCCGGATCAAGTAGATTTTAAATTGGAACGGATCCAAATAACTCAATACAATTTCGAGCCGAGCTGACTCGAAATCAAATATAATGACTGATCTCGCGTCAATTTTATGTGATTTTACCCATGTTTTTTTCCCTGCATTTTACATGTTATTTTTACCTATTTATCACAGCTTTATGCATGAGAAAATTAATATGTTGATGTTGTGCAGGCTGCAGTCATTAACACGAATAATTTGCAACAAGAAAATCCAACAAAAAAAGTGATGAATTTTGCCTCAGTGGCTTGATCTAAGGTTGATTGGAGTCGGATTGAACCAATATTGAAATCGTTAGGTTTGTTTTGTTGAGATGGTCAATATGAATATAAACTTCGCTGATATTGTGACTCATATGATTTTCAATGTAAATTTGAAAATTTTCTTATAAAAATGCATTAAGATTCGTGATTGACAAAAATTTGTTGATGACACATTAACCCTATATCTATACTGAAAAAACAAGGGAGGTTTACATGCATATCACATAACATAAATTGAGAGTAATCGATACTAGACATGAGTGGAGATGTGAGTTTAGCTCAAAGATTGTTAATCGTTTGAAAATCGATTCAAATTTTTGTTCGGATCGAGGTTGGATCGAAATAAACAAGCTGAAACTTTGGATCAATTTTATTTTTAACCGATTTTGAGCCATGCACGGATTGGCTGAAACCGGCTAGTGATGATCCTAAAGTA
The DNA here is from genome assembly GCF_001263595.1 of Phalaenopsis equestris. NCBI lineage: Eukaryota > Viridiplantae > Streptophyta > Magnoliopsida > Asparagales > Orchidaceae > Phalaenopsis > Phalaenopsis equestris. The sequence goes on from NW_018164463.1 coordinate 18,329, forward strand.
TTTTTTTATTTAAAAAAGTTATATATATAATGTTAAATAAAAAGAAATATAATGAGCCATGAGCCGATCTCAAGCTGGAATTGATCTAGATAACTCAATTTGAGCCAACTCATTTCGATTTTGAGCCGGATCAAGTAGATTTTAAATTGGAACGGATCCAAATAACTCAATACAATTTCGAGCCGAGCTGACTCGAAATCAAATATAATGACTGATCTCGCGTCAATTTTATGTGATTTTACCCATGTTTTTTTCCCTGCATTTTACATGTTATTTTTACCTATTTATCACAGCTTTATGCATGAGAAAATTAATATGTTGATGTTGTGCAGGCTGCAGTCATTAACACGAATAATTTGCAACAAGAAAATCCAGCAAAAAAAAAGTGATCAATTTTGCCTCAGTGGTTTGTTCTAAGGTTGATTGGAGTCGGATTGGACCAATGTTGAAATCGTTAGGTTTGTTTTGTTGAGATGGTCAATATGAATATAAACTTTGTTAATATTGTGACATATGATTTTCAATGTAATAAAAATGCATCAAGATTCGTGATTGACAAAAAATTGTTGATGACACATTAACCCTATATCTATACCGAAAAAACAAGGGAGGTTTACATGCATATCACATAAAATATTTGGATTTTCATATTTCATGCATAAACTTTGAAATTTGCATACATAAACAATTTCTATGATTATCAAATATCAAAACTTTAATTTTTTACACCCAAAAACCATGGTACTGTACTTGGTACTTTTGATCTGTTGTGAAAAATTTGAATGACTTAAATATAAAAATTAAATAAAAAATTGAACTTTAGGTGTTAGATATATGGTACCATGGAATTAGGTGGTATGTATGCAAATTTCTTTGAAGTGAAATACACAAACATTGTTTTCAGAAAGCCGTTTAGTTCAAAGGCTGATGTTTGTGTGGTCACTCCGCCTCCGTAGCAAAGCGGGAACGTCTGGATCGAAGAAGGAGCACACACCTTTTCCTGAGACCTCTCGATTTCTTTGTTGTATCTTGATCTCCAAACGACGGCGAAGGTTATCGTCGAACTTTGGTTTCTTCGAGGAGTAGTCGATTCGGTTTTGTACGATACTCTGTATGCCTAGTCGTATAATCGTGTTCTTCCTATTTCACATCCAGATGGTACATGGAGAAATTTTGAGATTTTTTATGGAGGTTTGAGCGGCGATTCACTGTTTACCTGGAAAAAAAAACTAAGCTTAGCTGAGGGTAGTCTGTCTTGTGACTTTATGAGAATTACTTGTGGTTTTATTTTTGAATATTCTTGTCTGGAACTGTTCTGTATAAGTTCATTTGTGGTTTCTCGTTTTGGGTTTTTACTTTTGTTGGCGGGAATTTGAGGTTTGAACTGCTAGCTTGCATTTTTGTGTGATTTATTGGGCCATTGATCGTGCTTTGCGTAGTTTGCTTCTAGTATGCTTGTTTTATTGGAAGATTTCTGTATTTCTGTTTCGCGGGCTGCATTTCTTTTTGGCTAGGGTTTTAAGCCGTGAGCTTTTTAGTTCCGGAGGATTTGCTTAGGTTCTCTCTTGAAAATTTAACTTGGTTGGAGTGGTTACATGAGTAACTTCGGAAAAGTAAGACACTTAGGAGGCACTATTTTTAAGTTGTTTACGTATAATCTTGAAATAGTTTGGGATAATTATTTCCTTTCATGGTTTTCCTTTTTCTCAGAGAGGACCAATGTTGGGGATTTCACCCTTCTTTGTTTTAATGTTCTTTTCTGTATAAATATATTCAATTTTCCAATTTGTGTATTGCAAATTGATTTTTTTCATTCGGCAAAACCTATTTAATTTTTTCTTACGAAGGATTAGGACTTTCTTTTATCCCCTCCATGTTTGATCTGACATTATTAAACAATTGATTAATATGTCAGCATAATGTAATTACTCATAAGTAAGGACGATATATGACTGGATCATTCTGGTTCAATGAACTGTTTCCAAACTCTGTCACCATGTTAGTAAGGAGCTGGTGTGCCTTTTAAATTCCAGAATTAAGAATTTAGGGCTGAATCAGGCAACATGAGGGAGAGAAAAGTGCGGAAATAAGATATTGGCAATTGAACGGGGATTGACACAGCAATCGACAATAATGGCTACTAAGGTATGATGCGTATGAGCAAGAGGGAGAAAGAGGAGATCTCAATCTTATATTCAAGGATTTAGGCAGCATGAGAAATTCTTAGCAACTACAACTGATCCTGAAACAAATGTTTGAAAAAATCTGTTTAAGCAGATACATGGTGGATACAGGGCAGCTACAGTGAGAATGCTAGAGATCATTAAGCCTAAACCTGTTGCCTTTTTGTTTGGAACTCTTCATGCTCCAATTGATTGCTTGTTTGATAGCCGGTGTAGTAACTAGAATAATTGATAGCCGATTGTTCTTAAAATGATTTTATTTTACTTTCACTCCAAGGGAAAATCTAGTTCTGTAGCTAAGTCACAAACTTATATGATGATTTATGAAGCCTGCTATTTTATGAAACATAAGCAAAACATATTGTGTGATATAATTGGGATACAATATAGAACATTGTTTGATAAGGCTTTCCAAATTGATTTCTCATAATCAGTTTAGATTTATGCCGGGCAGGTCTACTATGGAAGCGATACATTTATTGAAATGTTTGATGGAGAAGTACAGAGAGAATAAGGAGGATCTACTACATATGATTTTTATGATTTTTATTGATTTAGAAAACGCCTACGATAAGGTTGCAAGGAAGTACTTTGGAGAGTTTTAGAAAAGAAAGACGTTAATATGAATTATATTCAAGTTATTAAAGATATGTATTCTACAATTATTACTTGTGTTTAAATAGAAGGAGGATTGACCAAGTATTTTTCTATTTCCAATTATTACTTGTGTTTAAATAGGAGGATTGACCAAGTATTTTTCTATTTCAGTTGGATTACATCAGGGATCAGCTTTAAGCCGATATCCTTTTTCTTTAGTTATGGATGCTCTTACCGAGCATTTACAGAAGAATGTACCTTGGTGTATGCTTTTCATTGATGATATCCTTCTTGTGGATAAGACTAGAGAAATACTTCAGGAAAAACTTGAATTATGAATATCTATATTGAAGTTTAAAGGCCTTCATTTGAGTATACCTAAAAATAGTGACATAGTTGTAACTATGGGTGATCAAATCATTAAAAGGTGTGAACATTTTAGATATCTCGAGTCTATTGTTCAAAGTGATAATGATATAGATGAGGATATGATATAGATGTAATGATATAGATGAGGATCTTATTAGTAGAATTCAAGTTGGTTGATTGAAGTGGAGGAATGCATCATGCCTATTATGTGATAGAAAAGTACTGCTTAGACTGAAAGGAAAATTTTATAAGATGTTGGTGAGACCTGCAATACTTTATGATGCAGAATGTTGGCCTTTACAAAAGGCATAAAATAAAGTTAAGTGTTACTGAGATGAGAATGCTTAGGTGGATGAGTAGTTTGACACTTAGAGACAAAATGTGAAATGAATATATATGTAATAGGCTTGGTGTATCTCCAATGGCAGACAAGATTAGAGAATTCTTAGATGGGTTGGTCTCATTAAACTTCGACCATTTGATGATCCTATTAGGAGAGTAGATATTTTAGATTTGACTTATGTTAAGAAAGACAGAGGTAGACCTAAAAAGTCTTGGGCATATTGTGTAAAAAATGATCTTAATCTATTAGAATTAAGTGAAAATATGACTCTCAATAGGACTAAATGGAGGAAAAGATTCATGTAGCCGACCCCACTTAGTAGATTAAAAGCTTGTTGTTGTTTTTGCTGTTGTTATTGTACATATACATTGAGATATATTCATAAATAACAAGTGATTATGAGGTATTAAGGATATCCCTAATCTTTAATCACAAACTTTTGCTTCAGTTAGTTGTTTTGATTATTTAGCTTTTGTTGTTCTTTGTATTGTTATGTAATATATTGAACGTATGATTGATCTAGATTCTTTTGAATCTAGGATTTATAGTGCTTTTTGCTTTGCAGTAGGAAGATCAGTTGATAGGTTATTTTGTCCTAGTTAAGGGATAAATGTATTCGTACTTGTTAGGTTTGTACTCATTAATGCTTTTTTGTTGACATATATTATGAAATGTGCTTTATTTGTTGGTGTGATTTCATGTGATCATATTAATGTTATGTGATATTTATATCATTTTGATTATTAAGAAATAATTATTGCCCGTACGAATCATGAATTATGCTGAGATGTATTTGAGCCTGATCACAATTTAATATTTCCTTAAGAAAATTCATTGCAATAGAAAGTCATATAATGTATCATTGTTTATAGCGGTGTGTGCTTAGTTGAACCCTTTTGAAATTTTGCTTGTTAAGCCTAACAGGCTCACAAAGTGACAACTCAATTGAAAATCATTAAGTTTTCATTAGTTGATGTTTAGCTTTTTTTTTTTTTTTTTTTTTTTAAATCTTGATGCAACCGATTATATAATAGATGCATAAATATTGTTTGCATTCAAATGACTGCTTGAATATTTAAACACAATGATCATCAGTTGAAAAATGAATTTTTATGAACTCTATTGCATGCATACATACATACATACACACATATATATACATACAATATATATATATATATATATATATATATATTGTTTACAATTGTTGTAATTTAATATCCTATTTTTATTCATACCTTTTTAATTGATCATATTTAGGGTGTGTGCTTTGCTTTTTATAATTGTGGGGTTTCATCTATTGATTTGATTTTTGCAAACTCACACATCTGCATGGATTTTAGGCCACTAATTTTGCATCAGATGGAGGATCATCCATGCTCACACTTCCAGGAGATCAAATGAGGTATTTAATATTAGAGCTATTTAATTAATTCAATGTAACAATTAAATTCTGTTTATATTTTCGTGAATATTCATAGGTATTAGTAGATTTAGATATTCTAATGATCTTATTGATGGACATAAACATTATTGAAATCATTTTTATACTTACTATAATTACTCTTAAATTTTTTAGCTCACAACCTTCTACTTGGTTTTGTGATTTCCTACCTGGTTGGTGTGACACATAAATTGCTATTTTTCTAGGTCTGCTGCTGCGGGCTCTTAATATTATTGGTGAATTAAACTTGTTTAATACTCCAGCTGGACACGAGACATGCATGGACACGAGACATGCATCGAATGGGAATATTAATAACATTTTTTGCTGATGGTATATGTTTCTTTTGCTGTTGATATTGGTGGCCCATGTTATACTGGAAAATTTTTCTTTAATGGATGGAAGCATAGTTGAAGTGATTGGCAGCAAGGGCTGCTCAAGGCTCTTCTTTAGCACTATTGATTCTATCACAAGCATTAGAAGTATGAAATCCTCAGAGTTTTTGTCTTCATCTCTTTCAACCATTTCCGGGTCTGTTGGTCCTGCTAAAATGGGACCCTTTACTGGTCTTGTCATATGTGTAACTGGTCTCTCTAAAGGTAATTTATAGTCTAAATTTTAAATTTTCTAAATACTGCAGCTTTCTAACAATTTTCTTGAGTTCTGAATCAAACTTGTTGGAAGACATGTTTAATAAACGCCTTGGTCTCTTGGAACTTTGTCAACAAGAAGTAAAACTGAAAGAACAAATGCTTTAGAGAGACTTCCTCTAGGCTATGTTAGCAGTTGTGCATATTTTAGTTGACCTATAGGCTATATCTCAACGCAAGTCCAATGGTTATAAGTTTGGTGGACCTGTTTTTTCTAGCTAGGCGTGCCTACTTTTCACAGTTATCATTTTGTTTGCTTTATTCAACTTACTGAAGTATGTCTTAACTTGCTATTTAACTTTCCACGGATATTTAATAGACAACCTTTGTTTTGGTTATGTAACTTTTTTTTTCCTTAAATTTCCTTAAAACAAACATATGATATGCATGGAATGATAGAACTTAGTTTGCAGAAAAAAGATTGCAAGAATCTAGTCTGCAGGCCCAGCTTTGTATTATAATTTTCTGGCTAGCTATTTATGTTTTTATCGGATAATCCATTTTGTTTTCTTTCAGTTAGAACTTAGAATGCAGTATTCTGATGTAATTTTTACTGTTAAATTAACTTCAACAGTTTAATCGCCCTCCTCATAATCTTATCATGTAACAGAAGCAAGACAACAGGTCATGGCTGCAGCAGAAAGGCTTGGTGGTCAGTACAGCTCTACATTGCATCCCAAATGCACGCATCTTGTTGTCCAGATATCCTGTCAAACAGTGCTGCTGTTCTTTGATATTTTAATTTTTATTGCACAACTTAAGTAGCCTCTTATTCTTGCAAACTTATGCGGCCATATTTTTGTTTTGCATCATGGTGGTTTTCATTGCTTTTGGGACTAATGTAAATTGTCATTTGTGATTGGTAGTTATGTATAATTTCATGACACAAAATTAGCTTTTAATAAAATAAAATTTGGTCTTTTGCCACCTTAACATCCGTACAGCTGTGTTGGGAGAAAGTTTGAGCATGCATGGAAGTATGGGCAAAGAAGCCGTCTCTTTGTTGTTACTCTGGGTTGGTTTGTCGACAGTGTCAGGAAGAATAGTAAGCCTTTATTTAATCTAAGTGACTTTGAGTTTCTTTGCACCATATAAGCTTCTATTCTGCTTCTAAATGAATGTCAAATTGTCAGTCTTTTATTTTGTGAACTCCCTGTTGACATTTATTTAGGAATTACATTTAATCTAATGTTGGTAAATCTAATTTTACAGCTTTTCTAAGTAGCTCTATATAACCTCATTTACTTGGGCTTCATATATTTACTTGCCCCTTTTTTTAATGATTCTATATCTTGCTTCTTATAGTGAGGTTGAATGAATCACTATATATCATTAAAAATGTTGGAGAACATGGCTTCCCATTAGTGGATTCGGATGTATCTTCTGCCCTCCCTGGAACTGAAAAGTCGTGCCTTCCGCTAGCACATATTGATGTTGATAAATCTTCCAATAGGATCAACCAGACAGGACAGCTTTGTCAACAGCCTCTACGAAATGAATGTAGCAGTGGATCTCTTTTTTCTAACGATTTTATTTTCATTGATCCAGATGTATCAGTTGAATTGAAGAAAAAGGTAAAATGGCATCAATTAAATAGTGCCCTTCTAAATGAAATATATCCCACAAAAAAAGTTTTTCTGTATTATTTTTCATATTTCTCTCTTTATAGGTTGTTGATGCTGCTAGTAGGGAAGGTGCGAAGTTCCTGGATCATTGGTTTATAGGTTCTCCAGCAAGTCATATTGTTTGTGAGAGCCCTTCCATTCAGAAGTATATTGGCTATGCTAATAGCCTTGTGACGGTAAGAAGTGTTGCATTTTAGTTGAATCTCATATTTACATAAAACATTGTTTTTACCAATTTATTTTATCATTTACATCTTTTTTGCTTTTGAATTTTTCAGCCACTATGGGTTTTCAAAACTGTAAAGGAGAAGTGCTTGCAGCGGCTAGTGCACTTATCTTCTGATCTAGTTAGGCAGGTTGCAACCATTCTCGAGAACAATCAGATCAATCAAATAGGAAAGGTACCATGCTTGATTAATGTTATTTTGCTATTGTGTCTGTGAAGTTCTTCTTTCTAGGTTTCACAATCTTATTCCTTGTCCTGCTCTCTTTCTTTGTAAAGCTGTTTATTGCTTGAAGGCTGCATTTGATAGCTTCTAAACCAAAAATTAGTTGAGATTGAGATTTACAGAACTCTCTATATGAAAATATATGGGGATTTTTTTTTTTGGGGGGGATAGACATAGGGTCTATTTGTTTTGCCCTAAAATAGGGGTACTGCATTTGGAATGCATATATTTTGAAAACTTAAGTGTTTAATTTTAGAGAAATGAAAGGGGGAATAAAATTTCAATTAATTTAAACTTACCATTTAGATCATTTATAGTATATTCTAAACTTGCATAGATATGGCTAAGTTTCAAATTCATTGCAAACTGTGGATGTTGCTGCCGCCCTTAGGCATCGTTCGCCATTGGTCACTGCCATCGCACATTTGAGTTTTATATTGATTTCATTTCACTTGAAATCAAACACAAACAAAACGAACTCCTATATTTATTTTATACCTAACCAAAAAACTTTAAAATATTTAAAATACAGAACATTTTTTTTACATCAATTTTTTTTTCAGTGAAACAATAATTGATGTGTTATGTGTATGATGGGGGTCTAAATGAGAACAAATCATAGCTTTAGAAATTCGCTTTCTTGGATTCTTTTTTCTTCATGCTCGTTATACACTTTTTAGATATCAAAAGGGTTTTGCAATCGAAGCTTTTAAAAATAGAGAAATATTGAGATATGTTAGAGATGTGGGATTGAAATAGAGAGAAAAAACATGAGAGAGAGAGAGGTAAACCTTGATATAAAGAGGTAGAGAATAAAAAAGAAGAATTCAAAATTGTTTTGTTCAACATTTCTTGCATATCCTAACGAGTGAATATATTTTTGTACTTTTGGATGAACTAAATGTAAATAAAATAAATACAGAGGACTTACAACATCTTATTACATATAAGGTTGCAAACTTAGAGAGGAATGAGCTGAAGGAAACTAGAAATATTAAAATAAATCTTAAAGTTATCTAATATCTGATCTAGTTTACATCTTGCATCAACTCAACTTCTAACAGTTCAACTAAAATCTTCTTCAAATTAGAAATTTAGTGTTATTTCCCGACAACGATGCCAAAAATTTGATACGACGGAAGTGCTATGAAACACCAACGATATATGTAAGTATTCATGCCGTCCAAGTAGTATACAGAAGTGAGTCCGTGTATCGATCCTACGAGGAACTAGTGAACTAAAGTTTGAAAAAGTTTTAATTTTCTGGTTTTGAGTCTAGCTTGAAGGTTAAAAATTGGGTCAAATTTTTTTAATCATAATTTTATAAACAGGAAACCTATGAGTTAGAACAAGTAATATAAAACCTCTCCCACATTGTTCCCATACAATATAGAACAAATTAAGTGACTTTAATGAAGTTGACAACTAGGAACAACATTTTTCCTTAGCTCCTCCTGGTGGTCCTAAGAAAATTAGGGTTTTATATTACAGTTAGTCAACTAATCATAATCATGCAAAAATTCTAGTTTTTGTAAATTTTCCTAACAATTGCATTATCCTAATAACAATATTCTTATTATCTTAGAGCAGTGTTGATTAACTAAATTGTTCCACTAGTTTACTTCCATAGTATTAGATCACGACCTATGTCAACTTCCTATGTGGTTAGTTTAAGAGTAATTAAATTCAAAAGATTAAACTATTAACTCATAATCAAATTATACATAATCACATAATTAAGGTTTTACCAACTTGTATAAAATCTAATTCAAGGGACAAATGTTTCCTACTCATTACAGATGAAAATAAAACAAATTTTATTGCAAATCTAAAACTTAAGAAAGAACGATCTCATCGATGTTCTCCACTGCTTCACATGAAATTACAACGAAATTGCTGAGTTATACACCGTTTTGAGTACATAAATTGATATACACTTGCACTTACACTTCTCACTCAGAAGAACATCCTCTCACACATACAAAACTCCAGATTCCTCCTTCGAAATGCTTCGATTGCTCCCGAGTATTCTCCTCCCTGTAGTTGGCCTCCAATCCCCTCCACTCAGTCATAACCTGACCCAGGACTTTGAATTAATAAATGTGGGTATTGACAGTCAGACAACAGGAATTAAACTTTTATATATGCATTTTCTATAACTAACATTTAGTGAAAAAATCGTTAAAAAGTAAAATAAAGTAGTATAATTAAATTTTATCTCATTATTGATTGTCTGCACATTCTATAACATTTTCTCTTATATCGCTCATTTTTAACTCATCTTTTAACTTACTTAATTAAACTGGAAATATTAATTTAAAACAACAATAAGCTAACTATAGTTAGTAAATACTCATGCTCTTAAACTACCGTAGCACAATGAACAAAAACATAATATTCATGTCAGTTTAGCCTTTAATAAATCAGTGATAAAACATTTGATAGTTTATGACTATGATCACTCATGTTATTTCATTATATTTAATATGTTTTATTATATCAATAACATGTTTATATCATTAATATCTGTATAATTGACACATGATAACTATCTAAAAATTATATCAGTCAAGATATTTCAATATCAATATCGTTTTTAATTTACATGCTCGGGTACCTTAGCATTCCCCCACCAGTTCTATAAATTGATGACTTCATCATAGTCAAGCATACACTTATAATCAATCTATGTCATTCATATCATTCACAATTTCATATCACTTAATATATAATATTTAATACTATAGTGCATTAAATATTTCATAATATGAGACTATAAAGCTTAATATCGAAATGACCGATAAAATTTAAGAATAAATGAATCAATTTAATCAAGCATGAATAACCGTTCATACAACAAGTTTAAAAGAGATACAAAAATGATACTATAATATAAAAGTATGAGTATTCACCTCAATCACCGATGATATTCTTGTAAAACGTTCTCTTCGTTTATCTCCATTGAAAACCTATAGTCAAATGCATAAAAAATTATTGTTATTATTATATGTTAATCTTATTATTAGAGTGCAATTTGCTTTTATTTTATCACTGATCTATCATATAATATTAATTATTTTTATATTGTTATCAAAATTGTTATTTTCATTTCATAATATAAATTTAATTATTTCTTTCAAACAATTTAAACTTAATAAAACATTGACAATAAAAA
>NW_018164463.1:37447-49420 GCF_001263595.1 Phalaenopsis equestris
CTCATTCACTAGTTTTCTAGGAGTAGTCGACAGAAAGGTTCTACGGCTAGATCCTAGGCTACTAAGGAGGGGAAAATTACACCTCGACCGAAAGCGAGGTCAACAGGCACCACTCCTCTTCTCTACATCGCAGTGGAGGCCTTTTGGCTAAAGCACGGGCTCCCCTCTTCTTTTGCACGCGCGCAAAACTCACGAGAAGTTTTCCGTCCTTTCCTATCGCACACTGAAACTCATCGATGCAGTTCTTAGAACCAAAGTTCGATTATCTGCTTGATTTGGTTTGCCATATTACGTCAATCTCTCTGTTGCGAGCACACGAAGTCTGTCTTCTCCCAAGGTAAACCGTTCATGATCGGAGTATGCATGTGCTTCAAATTCTCTCGATCTCGCCTCCATCTCACGTCGATTTATAAAACGAACACACCCCTCTAATTCTTGACCTCTTGCTTCATTTCCCTCTCTTCGACTCCCTCAATGCAATGAAACGATGCGTCATCTTCCTCACAAAAATTTTGTCCTTAAAATTTATAAATTGATCACAAGTCATTTCTTATCAAGCAGGTCGACATGAACTATCCATAAATTTCATGATGAAAATCAGTGGTCATTCATTAAAAAGATGAAAAGTAATTACTCTAAAGTAAAGACCTTATATAAAGCAACTTGACCATACTCCTCTCATTAACAAAATCAGGATAACAATATAAAATTTTTTTAAAAAATGCTATAAAAACATCTTTATATGTAGCAAAGCACCAAATTCATCTGACGTTATCACCATCAACAGCATTTAGACTCACTATGAGTGAGGGAATGAACTTGAGTTGGAACAGTTTATCTTTATTGAACTTGGGTAGGAACTCAAGCTATATACACTATCATTCTCTCCTCACCTGCAGTCTTTTGTGCAGGAGCTTTACGTTATTTCTGACCTTCAGTCTCTTCTAGCCAAGCGATGAACAATATCTTGATTAATGACCAGACTGATAACTCCAATTGTGTTGGAGCCCATTAAGCATTTACCCTTATGTTGTCTTCTATATTTGACACAAGTGACTACAGTACTCTCACTTGTACCTCTGCTAAATTCACTCGAATTGAACTTGAACATCTTTCCATTAGATCCTTCTAATTGATCCACATATTATTCTTCCTCAATACACTTCCTCTTGTACGTCTCCTTACGCTTCTGAGTAAGCTGATAATTTATCTCTACTCTTCTAGCTTTCTTTCCATTAGATCCCTCTAATTGATCCACATATTATTCTTCATCAATACACTTCCTCTTGTACGTCTCCTTACGCTTTTGAGTAAGCTGATAATTTATCTCTACTCTTCTAGCTTGTGCAACTAATACTGAGTATTCATTGATCCCCAAAGACACTAATGACCGTTTGATCAAATTATTTAATCTTGAAAGGAATTTGTAGCACTTTTTTTCTGCAGTAGTGTATTTCTTAACAATGTAGTAAATTTTGCTTCGTACAACACGACTGTCTTTTCTCTTTGTATCAATCTTGGAATATCCTTAAGTACTTATCCACAATAATTGTATCACTTCCAATAGGATGTTATATAGACTATTGAATTAACTGAGTCATGGACGTCATCATCTGGGTCAGGAGACAAGACATTCCTGTTCATATTTATAGTAGGTTGTACTTCATAGTTTTCTATCAGACCCCCTTCTATAATTTCAGATGTATCTTTTTTGCCTGAATGGATATAATTATTAATTTAAGTTTACTTAAAATTTTGATTTTATTATTATTAGGGTGTGTTTGGGCCGGCAGGTGACCTGCGGCACGACACTGTGCTGCTACTTTTGCCTGTTTGGCCGCGCCTCCCGCGATTTGGTGCGAACGCAAAAAGCTCCCTGTTACCTGCGACCCAGCTTCGTGGATCGACTTTTTACCCCCGTGCGCCCTTCTGTGACGGTAGATCCCGCGAAAGAAGAGGAAGCCTTGATATTCTCCCCTCTCCTCCGTGATAGAAAATACGGCCTCGACTGAGGGAGTAACAAGCGAAGGAATGGCTTTCTCAGTCGGAAGTGTGGCGGCCTTCAACACACTGTCCTCCACCACTCGGATCCATAAACCAGCACTCTCAAGAGATCCTCAACAGCGAGCGTCACCTATCGTCGACTTGAATCGCTCCTCCTATGCCTGCAGTCTAGCTTTCCTTTCTTTTTGCCCTCTTTTTTCCCCTTCACCTCTTCGCTCTCCCAGATGGAACCCACCGACAACGAAGTTGGAGGAGTCGCCGACATCGGAGCCCATTAAAGCTCAGATAGAGGCTGCTGCTGCCAGTTCTACTCGCAAGGGTGAGGATGTCTTCGCAGTTGTGATGGTACGATGCTGAATTTCCGGAGGGCAAATTTTTTCTCGGAGTTTTTGTGTTCTTCTTAATTCAGGCTTCTAATTCATCTTGTTATTTCTGAATAGTTATTAGATTGGCTCGAGGCAATCATTTTTCTTTAACGCACTTATTCAATTTTTCCTCTGAGTTTTTGTAGTTAGTAAATGCCCATTTTTATTTTTTAATGTGCTATCAAAAATTGAAATTGTTATTTCTTGATTGGTTCAAAGAGAAGGGGAATGGATGTGTTCTTGAGAAAATGCATTTCGTTAAATTAATTTCAATTTCAACTTGGCATTATCTTCATACTGATTCATTATAATATTAGTCGTATTAATGGACACCTCTAAGTGGTCACCTACTATTTGCATGCCTGCTTTACATAGTTTTTGGTCTATTCTGTTGTTTACGGGATTATTTGGATTGAGATTTTTGTCAGCGATGATGTTAGCTAACATATTCACTATGGTGCAATTGACTGTCCAATTGTTTTTCCTCATGGATGCAACTCGCTGTGTCATGAGATGAATATCTGTAATTCTGGACTGTTTTTATTTGAACTTTTTCCTTAAAAAATATCAAATTTATGGCTTTTGAGATTGACTAAAAATTATATAAGTCTATTTTTTACATGTTTAGCTTGTAAAGTGAATTTCTGCTTCTGATGTATCATCTATAAGGTTGTCATTGTTCCGTTTCAAACAGTTTAATTAAATATGGGCAAAATGATCATTTTTCTAGAAACAGCTGTCGCACAGTTGTTTTCACACAGCTGCAATAAACAACCAGTCAGCTTCCCTGCAGCAGCTTTCCCACAGCAGCTTTCTGGGGTAGCGCAATTACAGCGAAAAACTGAAAAGCTACAGCTGCGCCAAACAGAGCCTTAATCTATAAGGTTGTCATTGTTCCGTTTCAAACAGTTTAATTAAATATGGGCAAAATGATCATTTTTCTAGAAACAGCTGTCGCACGGTTGTTTTCACACAGCTACAATAAACAACCAGTCAGCTTCCCTGTAGTAGCTTTCCCACAACAGCTTTCTGGGGTAGCGCAATTACAACGAAAAGCTGAAAAGCTACAGCTGCGCCAAACAGAGCCTTAATTTTTTTTATAATTATCATTTTGATTCTTTTATCAATATTGCATCAATCTTAAACCTTATCTCTGACACCTTTTTTTATCATAACTTGGCTCGAGACTTGGATTTAACCAAGGTGGGTAATGACGATCGGACGTTATGAATTAAAATTTTTTATATTTATTTTATATAACTAATATTTAATTAATGAAAGAGTTGCTAAAGAAAGTAAAACAAAGTAGTACAATTAAGTTTACCTCTTTGATTGTATGTGTCTTCTATAAATATTTTCTCTTCTATCGTCTCACTTTAAATTATCTAATTAAACCTGAAATATTAGTTTAAAACAACAGTGAGTTAATTATAGCTAGTAAATACTCACGCTCCTAGATTACAGTTGCACAATGAATGAGAAAACAATATGTTTGCCAATTGAACTCTTAATAAATCAATAATAAAACATATGATATTTTATGAATATGATCACTCTTGATATTTATCATATTTAATGTGTTTTACTATATCAATAAATTGTCTATATCATTTATATATGTACAACCGTCACATGAAAACTGTTTAAAAATTCTATTAGTTTACTTTGATATCAATATTTTTTTCTATATACGTGTACGAGTACCTTAGCGTCCTCTTACTAGTAAAATAAGTGAGTGAATCCATTATAGTCAATCATACATATACAATCAATCTATGCGTTTCATATTAATCATAAGTTTATATCACCTAATAAGTAATATTTAATACTATAATGCATAAAATATTTAATAATTTGAGATTATATGCATTCATATTGGAATGATTGATTAAAATTAAGAATATAAATATCTAGTAATATCATTATTCAAGTATGAGTAACAACTCATGCAACTGGTTTAGAAGAGATACAAAAATGATATTATAATTTAATAGTACGAGTATTCATCTCAATTACTGATGATTTTCTTGTCAAACGTTCTCTTCACTTATTTCCAATGAAAACATATAGTTAAATGTATAAAAAAATTATTATTATTATTATTATTATTATTTATTATATGTTAATATTATTATTAGAGGGCTATTTGCTTTTATTTTACCATTGATTTATCATATAATATTAATTATTTTATTATTCTTATCCTAATTATTATCTTCATTTCATAATAGAAATTTAATTATTTTTTAAGCAATTTAAACTTAATAAAATATTGATAATAAAAAGTTGGTTCTCTTAATTTAACTTTTTAGTTATTTTATGTAATTTATATCTTTCCAATCACGCTTTATGATTTATATATGCATACATTTATATTATATAACAAATTATTATTATTTATTCACATGTAAATTATTTGTATGTAAAATTAGCTCATATTTTTAATAAACAATTAACACTTAAATATATCAAACTCTAACTTTTCTTTACTACTGCTACTCTTTTCTCTCCAAATCTGAAACATCTTTAACTTGAATCCAGATTTTATTAAACTTTATTTTTAATAATTAATAATTAATAATATATTAAATTCATAACTTTATAATTTTAAACTCTTACCTTTCAAAGGTTTGGTCTCCCCTACCTCACGCAGAGATGCATGCGGTGTCCGATCCTGACCATAGATCATGGTGATCAACGGTCAGGATGCAATCAAAATTTTTTTGAAAAAAAAAGAATTTAAAGTGGGTCCCATTGAAATACATCCTGACCGTAGATCACGGTGATCTACGGTCAGGATGCAATCAAAATTTTTTGAAAAAAAAAAAATTTAAAGTGGGTCCCATTGAAATACATCCTAACCGTAGATCACGGTGATCTACGGTTCGGATCGGATACCACATGCAGACATCTCTGCATGCGGTGTATGTATGCAATAATTTTTCATGTATCTCTGCATGCTGGTGTTTGTAATACACCTTGAAGATAATGGGGATGGTGAAGATCTTAAATGAGGTCAAACTCTAGCATTAGAAATTAACATGCAAAAAGATTTTCCACCTTCAAGCTTCTCTCCAGTAGGGTAAAATCCAAATTGAAATGGTAAACTTTTGAGGATATCTAGAGCTTATGCATTCCAAATTAGATAAACTTATGAGCAGGAAAGTGATAGAGAATATGAAAATAAAAAATCATGCAATTTTGATGTGAAATGAGAGAGGTGAGCTGGAAATATTGAGAGGACGTTGCAGGGGTTTTGGGAGCAGTGAATTAGGAATAGAGAGACATTAGGATGGATTGGAATAGAGGAGAGAGAAACAAGGGAGAGGGAAACCGTGGCATATTGAAGTAGCGAATTGGGGGAAAATCCTAGGTTGCCTTATTCTTCATTTCTATCATGACCCAAGGAGATGATCTATTTATAAACCCTTGTTAGCCTAATTTGTAAATACTGCAAATGCTAGCAATTTTCAAGTTCTCATCACATAAAACAACAGAAACTTAATAAATATGCATTACTTGAGTAAATAAACAAAAGTTGATTAAAATGACTACTAAAACTATCTTGATCTTTGATTTGGGTGATCTAGTTGAGCATCGCACACTTACAATTTCATTTTTTCCCTTTATAATTACACTTGTCTCAAGCTTGTTGATAGCTATGGGTTCCATAGCGTAACAATCTGATCTTTTGGCTCAATCTATTGTGATAAACCAGGCTCTTAATTCCATCGACAAGCTTTTTTTTGTTTTTTGGACTATAATCATGTAATGCTTTAAAATCAACCTCTTTTTAGACCTAAAAAGACTTGAAGTGACACAGTGGCTGGAAATGTTATTGCTTTATTCTTCTGTTGAAAGTTTTGGCTCAATATTTTTTCTTGACTATTAACATTTGCTAAAACTGATGCTGACAATCTTTAGGGTTGAAAGATTTTTTTTGAATCCTTATGCAGGAGACCCATGAGGGACTATCTCAAATTGTATCACATTCTTGGAATTTTCATGTTTATGGGAAATATAAAGATTCTCTCGAGGAGAGACAAAAGTGTGCTGAATTGGCAAAAATGGGTGTGAGGAATCGTCGTTCCAGATGCATGCAAGTAAATTGATTGCACACCTTTCCGTTGTTGATGTTTCATTTTCCTGGTTTATATCATCATCTCAAGTACATACTATTTAATGGAACATTTTGTTGCATTATGAATGACCTTTTGTAAAGGATATGTTTCTTTTTTGCTCTACGACCAAGCTTCACTTGCTTCAAAATAAACAAGATATTGATTATCATTTCTGCTATAGGAAAATTTCAAGATGTTAAATTAGGGTTGCATCTGGGCTTATAAAAAAGCTTGAAACTTGAAATTTGCTCAAAAATCTTGAAGCTTGAAATTTAGTCAAGAATTGCTTGAACATTGATCGAGTCAAATATAAATCAATATAATTTCAGTTGACATTGGCTTGCTTGATTAACTCAGATTTGGCTCTATTTGTTCTTTGTCGATTACAAGTTTCACAAATTTAAGCAGTCTCGTTTTTTAGCACGTGAGCGAAGGGAAATTCAACAATGAAAATGTAGAAGGTAATTAGGAAAAGAAAAATATAATATTGCTCCTTTATGTATAGTTCTAGGAATTAAAAGCCATAATAGGGAATTCACTAAGAAGTAGGGTTAGTGGGAAGTAGAGGCAGAAAGGGAAATAGCGGACTGGATGTCGGCGGTTTAAAATAGGTAGAATTAATTGTGAACCAGTCCCAACAAGGTTGTCAGCGAGAAGTATGATGGGAATCAAATGTGTTACACTACACAGTAGGAAAAAGAGCAATAACAGCAAGACAGGAAAATCAAAAGAATTAGAGAAACAAATGTTAAACCAATTTTGAAGCTAAAATATACTGAACTTAGAATTCCATGAGTTGTGCTGAAACTTTTCAATTGTGAACTATTTCCAACACGATAATTAAAATAATATAAATACATTCCATCCTCATTAGAACAGTCATTTGCATAAATTGCACAAGACAAGCATCAACAACAACAACAACAGCAACAACATCAACAAAAACAACAACAACAATAATAAGCATTTATCCCACTAAGTGTGGTCAACTACATGAATCTTTTTTCTCCATTGTATCTTATTGAATGTCATATTTTCATTTACTAATAAATTAAGATAATTTTATAAAACATATCCAGGTATGTTTAGGTCTACCAATTTGCACAAGACAAATTAATGAAAAATTACGTCATAAGAACTGAATCTAATACTGATCTCAATGTTCATTTTTTATTTTTCTGGCGAGTATACATCAATAGATTTTTTTTCAATTTTTCTCAACTTGAAAATATTAGGCTGTGATGAACTGGGCATTTCATATTCATGAGTACGTTTATATACATTTTTGTGCTTTCTGCAAAATAATCCATGCTTTGTCAGAAGAGGGTTTATCATAGCAATGTAGATCTCTAATATCCACTATCAGTAGTGGTCCCAATCTCATCATCTATAATAGCTTCAGAAACAAGTTGAGTAGACTTATCTAGTAAGGTGTTGAAAGTGAAGTCGTATGGAAGGGATGGAAAGGGGAATTGGTGATACTGATAGTGGTTTCATAAATTAAAGTTAAATTAAATACTTTGAAGATTGAATTGAAATTAATGTTTTTTGGGACTTTAAATGTAGGAAATTTTAGGATTTAGCAACACCTTTACCATATGCCTCATTTTGAATTCCAAATAATTTTTCTTCACATTCGAAGCATATTTATAATTATTATCATAGTTAATAATTAGTTTCCAACAAATATCATAATGCGTGTCATACATATACTATGTAAATTTATTAAGTCTAAATTTATCTGGCAAAATCGATTGATTTTCTAGGTTACCATATGAAAATTTTAAAAATAGTTGCCTGAAAACATTTCAATAGATGAATTAAGTACAAATTTTGCTCTAGTTAGTATCAAAATTTCAATTTGATGCATGTTTTTTTGATCAAATAATATCTAATTCGATTTGTCTACAATTTATAAGTGATCAACAATTCAATTTGTCTACAATTTATGAGTGATCAACAATTCAAAATATAATTTCATAAAAACATCTCATAATCCTATTTTTTCTCTGATTTTCTTTGCACACTTAGTGAGCCCATTGTTGTGCCTCTCATTCCAACTCTTTTTCATCTCTCTATTCTCTCTCTATCTTAAAACTCCTCCCTACACCTCTCAAATTCACTATTGAAGTCACACGAGGCTGATGGAGCAAACTTGTTCTCACATGCTATGTGTACGTCTCATTCTTGACACGGTAGGTAAACCATAATGCATTAGTTTGGTGATTTTTCTTTGCAAGGACACCCCTCTTAGCTGTTTATGGCGAGGTGTGACAACTCCACTCTCGATTATGTGCTTTGTGCGCTACCCATACATGGCTTGCTTGCCATATTTTGTGATTTAATATTGGCTGGAATGTACTACACAACATCTATACATACTTATTAGGTGTAGTCTGACCCGACACATTATCAATTATCACATCACGCAAAAACATCTCAGTTTAAAAGTTACAAACTATACTTTTTGAAACAAAATAATGAATGAAAATTCAAAAATATTGAACAAAAAATCCACAAAGAAAACGAACAATGCATTAAAATTGTACCCAAATTTCTAAAAACGATGGAAGACTTCTAGGAAAAGTCACAGATGAAAGTTGCATTGCAGCTATAATCCCGGCATGTAAAAACCCACACAAGGGAATCCAATGATTGCTACACTCCTGCAAATCAAAGTCGTGTAACAGGGCCTATTGGGAAGCAGAGGCATGAAATAATTGAAGTATCGGAAAGCAGGAGATAGTCAACAAGCATTGGTAAATATAGCAAAAATCAACAACTATTTGCCAAAATATTAGAAAATAGAGCAATAATGATAAGACTATAATTGGGACAGTAGGGAAACAATTGTTGCACCCGATTCTTCTCCAACTCAGCAAACCTTTGAACTGAATTTGGACTTGAGTCGTGATGAACTTGATATTACACGGGCTGAGTTGAAACCTTGTAGTACTGAAACAATCCTAACAAGATAATGCAAATGATAGAAATACATTCTATTCTAACAGAACCATAGAATAACAAATGGGAAAAATTAAAGGAAAAAAAAAACATCATATGACTCTGGAATCTAATGCTCATCTCAATGCTGAATTTTTGTTCTTTCAGTGATTATATATATTTTAAAATTTCCATTAGTACGCATGTCATATGTATTTCTTTATATGTTACATGCTTTTCTATTAATTTTTATATTCATATATATAAGTGTACACTTTCATCATTATTTCCCATTGGCATTTTCTTTCCATAAAACTATTATAAAATTACCTGTTTTTTCTTTTTTTTTTCAAATAATACCAGTCTTGTCAGATGCCACTTCATCCTATTACTCCGAGCAGCCTGCTTGAATCAGTGTGCTGGTCAGTATCAGAGCCAACTTTCTCGGCCAGCATCTTCACAGAATCCTCTGAGATTGATGACGCTAATTCAGTTTTTTATGATGCTCGAGGGGATGGAAGGGATTCTGAAGCATCAATTGAATCCTGTTCTCGTGTGTTAAGAGAAAGGTATTCAAAGCACTTGAATAATTTTTTTCTTGTGGTACATCTCTGGTGCTGGTAAAGCTTTGTCCATTCATCTGGGTTGTTTGGCTGGCTGACAAGCCACTTCATTGGCCGCCACAATGGAGCTTGGCTCTGCCACTTTTTTTAATTTTAAATTTATGCACATTGTTTGTACAGTGAGAGAAGTGAGGTGATATTTAGGAATCATTTCCTTACTATACTATTCCCGGTTGATCGGTTTGGTGAGCTTGGGCCTTCTTCAAGAGCCTTCTTCAGTGATGGTGGCTTTACTCGCCTACAAGTTTTGGATCACATTTACAACTTCTATCAGGTATTTGCTTTTTCTTATTTAATTTTGATCATCCTTATAAAACAGTTAAAACCATTTTTCTTATATTCTTCGAAGCAATTTTTCATGAGTATTTGATCATAACCCCTATGTACCTTAATCATGCTTTCATTGCTCGCATCAGAAATAACTCTTACGTCCCTAAATCTTATATTGACATAATTTCATGGTTTGCATTATAGGTCCGTTATGTTAATATAAGAATGAGATTTCACAAAATAACAGAAGTATGTTAGTGGAGGGACAGTTACATCCCAAATCATCTTTCACCAGTTCCAAAACACTTAATTTGCAAACTTGATAGGGATCTTAGAGTTTGAGAAAAGATTGATGCAATGAAGGGAAATTGAACAGAGATTTTAAATTTAGGCAATTTGTGACTGGAACATGAAATTGACACCATATAATGACTCACATCCCCTTGCATCCATCCATAAAGTTAAATTAACTTGTGAATATATTTTCAAGGGTTGCTATATGTCAGTTGTGGATGGTTCACTGGTATATATATCGGTTGAGGATGGTTCATTGTAAGCGGGTTATGATATTTATAAAATATTTGATTTTTTTTAAGAAAAAGGAGATAATGGCAATTTTTTTAATTCTTATATTTTTATATATAAATATTATATAAATTCATTTTCATCATGAAATATATAACTTCTAAAATTCAGGAAAAATAGTTAATAAATAGAAAAATATGTCTAGAACACACTGGTGAAAACAATTTAAAAAATGAACATCAAATGGTTCCAGAAAGTCCATTTGTATAAGGATGTATCAAATCCTTAAGAAAGAAAACTCTAACGAGAATTTTTTATTTCTTACTTATGATACCCATAATAATAGGTAAAAATATACCCAAAATATAATCAAGTGTACGCTACAATCTAGCGAAGATTTTTTATAATTCAAGTATGAAGCAAAACTATGAAAAATTGATCAATAAATTGAGCATCAAATTAACTCAAAAACTTCAAAAAAATCAGTAAACATAAAATAAATACGCAAGATTTACCGATTTCAAAATTATTTCTCAACAGGCTCACTGTTATACTATAGTAGTAGCCGTTACATTCTCCCCTCAGAAAAAATGTCGTCCTTGACCTTCAAATTTCTAACTATCAAACTTATATGGATAGAACTGCCTCATATCAACTTCTTTTTTCCAAGCTGCTTCTATTTTTGGTCGGCGCTTTCACTGAACTTTAAAGACAAGGATGTGCTTGCTCTTCAATTGTCTCACATCAATGACTAAAACACTTTGGTTCTTCTCTATAGGTTAAGTTAGGCTATATCTCAATCTCATTCTCAAAAACTCTGTACTCAACATCAGAAATCCACTTTCTGAAAACAGAAGCATGAAACACATCATACACGTTCGACATATAATTATGTAGTAATGGTCGATAAGCAGAATTGCCAATCCAACCAATCACCTTAGAAGACCCAATGAATCTCAGACTCAGCTTCTCAACTCTACCAAATCTACCTATCCCTTTCGTGAGACCCACTTTCAACAAAATTTCCCACCTGAAATTTAACTGCTCGACGCTTTGGGTCATATTGCTTCCACTGTATATCTTGTGCTGTTCTCAATCTATCTTGGATTAATCTGATCTTTT
>NW_018164463.1:49520-62325 GCF_001263595.1 Phalaenopsis equestris
ACATGCAAAATATTGGACAAAATCATATAATTGGTGTATCTTGCTGTACTCTTATCAACTATAGGTTGTGTTGTACCATCAACATTCTTTATACTCTCTGGTACTGCTAAATGAGTGGGTGAAGAGAAATCTTCAGCAGTACCTGTCACGTGACGAAAAGCACCAGATTAACAAGCATTTTAATTGGAGAATAATAATATTAATAGATAAGAGGTTTCAAGAAAAAAAACGAACATGCAAAATATTGGACAAAATCATATAATTGGTATATCTCACTGTGCTCTTATCAACTATAGGCTGTGTTGTACCATCAACATTCTGTATACTCTCTGGTACTGCTAAATGAGTGGGTGAAGGGGAATCTTCAGCAGTACCTGCCACGTGACGAAAAGCACCAGAATCTATGATCCATTCTGATGATTCTATGGTAGAAATAGAGGCATGAGCAAGGGTGCCACCAGTACCTTTGCTGAAGCGAGTATAAGTGGTAATGTTACCTGTTGGTGTTAATGGATTTGAAACATTCTCAGCTCCATCTTTTGCAACTTTCTGCTTCCTCTTCGACAGCTCCAAACATTCATTATACTCACTATTAAAGATCATACCTTTCTCTCCCTCGTCCTCTGCTATCATCAAAGATGATCGGTAGCCCTCTTCCACCTTTACAACCCCCATGATCACGACCACAGCCTCCACCTTGTCCACGTTCTCCTCTCTCTCTCTTTTTGGGAGGCTTAGGACAGACCCTACACAGATGACTAACTTCACCACAGTTGTAGCACTTGCGAGTCTCCCCCTGGACACCTAAAGTACATGAGCTCGCAGCAGTCAATGTTGATCATGCACCCAGAAAATCACTCGGGTTAGAGTGTAGCATCATGCGACTCTCCTCCTGCGTCGAAGCATCTGTTGAAGTTGCGGTTCTTCTCGAGGGATTAGCTCCTTGTTTGAGCCCAACTAAGACTTTTAGAACTTCGGGATCAATCTTCCCTAGAAGTTTCAATGCCTTACTTTCAACGCAATCTCCACCTCCGGGCATTTTCAATCACAAGGATCAAGTCTATATCACACAAATCACACACAACTTCCTTCCTGCAAGTTCGTACAATCCGCTTTGCCTTACTCCACACGAAGCTGCACCTTTCCTCCCTGTTAGCACGCTGAATCAAGCCCATCCGATCATTCCTTGTGATATTTCCAATTGTTCGTTTCTCTTGTTCGTAAACGCAGATCGAGCCACACACTACTCTTCCCCCAATCTTCCTGTTCGGAATCACATGAAAATCCAACCAATCGAAGCCTCTTCGCTGATCTCTGCACCCAAATTCTCTATTGCTCAATCTTCTCCCTATTCGAACCACAACCACGTTCGAAAACTTCTCTTCCCTAGTCGCAATCCTTTTTGTGCCTTCCTAACTACCAAATACTCCACTATGTAACTGCAGTTTTCGCAATGGGTTCGCAACTCATAAATATCACTGAAGCTGATCGCAAGTAGAAGGCCTGTCGAAGCTCCCTGCTCGCACACTACAGGATCGCAGCATAGAAGGACCGATCGCAGCGCAGAAGGACGCCAAAGCTAATCACAGCTCAGAAGTCCTGTCGAAGCTAATCACAGCTCAAAAGTCCTACCGAAATTTCCGTCCCACCTTCTTCCCTATTCACGTAACTTAACCGTCCTAGGGTTGGCCCTGATACCAAATAGAAAGTTGTTTCAAAAAAAAAACCCCACCATTTCATTGATGATGAGCTTATATAGAGCCTTTTGTCACATTTACAAATAAAACCTTAGACTTTATCTATTTACAAAAAGGACCATACATTAGTTACAAATCTCAACAGTCGTCTTAATATTTCTAACACCAATCTCAAATGAACTGCATGATCTTCAGACTTGGAATACACCAATATGTCATTAATATAGACAATGACAAATTGATCTAGATATGCTTTGAAGACACGATTCATTAGGTCCATGAATATAGTACTGACATAAGTCATAATAAAATGAATGACTAAGAAATCATAGTGGCCATAATGAATACTAAAAGTTGTCTTCACTACATCTTCCTCCTTCACCCTCAAATGATTATACCCAAATCTCAAATCTATCTTCAAAAACATAGATGCACATTTAAGCCGATCAAACAAATCATCAATCCTGGCAATGGATAATTGTTCTTGATGGTCACTTTATTCAATTCTCTATACTCAAATGCACATACGCATCGTATCATTCTTTCGAACAAAGAACATAGGTGAACCCCAAGGAGATACACAGGGTCTGATAAAACCCTATCGAACAGCTCCTGGCATCGTATCATTCTTTCGAACAAAGAACATAGGTGCACCCTATCGAACAGCTCCTACAACTGTATTTTCAACTTATGCAGTTCTTTATGTGTCATTCTATAAGGAGCTTTTGCAATAGATGTACCCAGTGCAACCTCAATACATTACATAACTTCTCTCTCCGGTGGTACACTCACTATGTCTTCTGGAAAAACATCTAGAAACTCCCTTACCCAAGAACCTCCTCAATAGTTACAGTCGCTTTACTTATATTATATTTACTCTCATCTTTCACATAAGCAAAAATATATTATATCTCCTCCATAATTTATCAACCTGTAGAGTCGATATCAATGATGAGAGGACACCTTTGATACCCTAGAAATAAAATGTTTCATGGCCAACACATAAAGCCACCCTTCTCCGACTACAATCAATAGAGGCTCCATATCTATTCAACCAATCTATACCCAAGGTAGCATCAAACTCAGCCAAATGTAATACAATTAACTTAGACTTCAACTTCTTGTTCAAAATCTCAATATCACAGATACAAACTTGGTTGACTATCAAATAATGTTCAGTGGGTAAAAGAACAAAAGAATATTAGAAACTAAAGCAATAGATAGGATGCTTAAGCAAGTAAGAAATTTCTCAGATATAAATGAATGACTTGATTCATAATCAATTAAAATTTTACAAGGCTATGCAAAAATGAAAGTTGTACTTGTCACAACATCGAATGCATCTTTAGCCTCCTGCTGAGTTAAACTGTAAACTCTAGGATAATGTGGAGTTGTAGCAATAGGAGTAACATACTGTCTCTGACTCTGTCCTGTCTGCCTTATAGAGAATCTCTCTCCTCCCTACTAGATGTCCTTCACTGAATGCTTTTAATGGGACTGCCTTTTTATCAATCAATCTTCTGTTATGCTCGAGTATTTGGTCTACTATCAAACACATTCTGAGGACACTAGTGTGTTGTATCTTGTGCTCAGGTTGAAAATATTACCTAGAAAATAAGTAAATATTGATCGTGATGTCTCCTTCTACATGAAGTACAAACTGTAGTACTACTCACCAAGATGGATGACCTTTGTTCGTAGAAGCTGTAGAACCTTTTCTAGTGACATACAACTCAAATCAACTTTTTTTCCCACTGTCAACAATTCTAAATGACCCTCCAAATCTTTTCAGCTCACATCTATATGCTGCTTAGTAGACATCAAATCATTTTCTATTAATCTTGCCCTCTTCACTTACTCGGTGAAATCTTTGATTCTGAATGAAACAAGTAGATGTCTTAAGTTATCTTTGAGTCATCTGAAAAATCTATAGCACCTCTGGAGTACTGACTAATTATGGAACATATTTTGTCAATGCAGTGAACTCATCTTCATACTGCATTACCGTCTTATTCCCTTGAACCAATCTTAAAAAGGATTACTGCATCTGCTGTCTGGTTGATGAAGATACAAACTAATCTTTAAATGAATCAGTAAATTGCTCCCAATTAATCTCAGCATGCATCTTACCTTGAAACTTTTCCCTCTTTTAACCTAACCACCAACGCTCAGCTTCACTATCAAGTAAAAACATTGCAAGTGGCACCTTACGATTCTTTGGACATTGCATGCTATCAAAAGATTTCCTTAGCCTTAGTAGTCAATCCTTAGCTACTTAAGGCTCCACTGCTACCTTGAAAAGATGCGGTTTAAATCTCAAAGATAAATGCAAATGTCTATGTCCCTCCTCTACTCTTGAAGTAGACTTTCTGCTCTGATCATCACACATCAATTGAGCCACCAAACTAGCAAACAGAGTCATTGAATCTGACTGAAGAGCTCCCAATGTACTTTGTATTGCCCCAACTTGATTAGAACTTTGTCCTTCTATCACATCCTAATCTTGGTGATTCGTAATTACTCAAATTTTTCACTTGACATGCACGTGTAATACCTTAATATAACTTAAATGAAAGTGGAGGTAAAAAGAAAATTAATCTTAAACTAATCAATTCTATGAATGATAATAAATTAATTTCTCCAAATCCATTGATACCAAAAATTATATCACAACCCAACTCGATGAAACTCATCATAGCGACACGAGTTATCTCGTGTTGAGGTCATAATAAATAAATTATTACCTAAGATTTATTTGGAAGGAATCTTATTTACCTATTTTTTATCATCAAATATTGTAAAATAAAGATACCCAAAATTCACTATGATCATATTACTATTCAACCAAAAGATACATATACAACAATGATGGTTTAATCTTTCTATCATTGAAATATAAACATGACCATTATTATAAAAAATGTGGATCTAAGGTCTTGATATACCTAATAGCAAGTCCTTGCTGATAACACAAAAGCCTCTACTCAACCTAAATCTTACCCTTCCATGAAACAACACATGTGTGTAAAGTAGGGGTGAACAACTACAGCTCATTATGCAACTCAAAATCTACCGTAGTTTTCACTAAAAAAATAATAGACATTTATTCAAAGAAATTAAATTGAACATGGAGGAACGTCATGTATAATATCTATTATAGTATTAGTAGAATAAATTATGACTGTAGTAGACACATCAGAGTAGCAGTACAAACAACATGATATCATTAGTGAGGAAAATAACATGAAAATCAAATATCAATTCTTTATTTGAATTATTTTAAAATTTTATGTTTATCTCTTTATATCTCCACTTACACGTATACCTTCACTTCTACTTATATCTCCACTTGTTCATATATTTTTCTATGTTCTTCATAACTTGACTTCCACTTATATCCCACATCACATCTGTTCAGCCGTATCAAACACACAAATAAATAATTATATAGGTGCAAAATTATGTATAACTTTAATTGATTGCACATAACACATAACCGACCAACCACAACCACCTGTAACTCTATCATTTTTATCAATTTTAGATATATTTATGATACAATATCATATAAATACTAACAATTTTGTTATATTAAATTTCGCTATATGCTATAAAAGTGGTACAAACCAGTAGACACAAGTAATAATATAATTTGCGGGAGAAATAAATTTACATATATCGATAAACACAATTGCAAATCACTTATATGGAATTTCCAGAATAATATTTAAAACACTTCTTATTTTGCAGTAAACTTATCAAGTTAACACACGTGCCAAAATATACAAAAAATCATAAAACACAAAATTCCAACAAAAAAAAATATTTTTATGTCAATATATCCAGCACGGTTAATTATACAACATATAAAAATTTGTGTGGTGAAAAGTTTGTAAATCTCCGTAAATTTGAGTTTGTATAAAATATCAAAATTTTACGAAATAAATAACAAAATTGAAAACTGAAGTAGGTTAACAGTAGCCTATCTAAAGCCATACAATTTTCCCAATTGACCTGATGGACGAAATAGGCTCTATGGCCCCCAAATCCAACTTTCTATCTCTAGAAATCCTCTTCCTCTCTTTCTATAACTCATGGGTTAGAGGAAAAGAGGGCATGCAATGCTTTCTGTAAGTGGTTTATGCTATTTATATAAAATATTTGATTTTTTTTAAAGAAAATGAATATAATGGTAATTTTTTGATTTGTTATACTTTTATATATAAACTTTATATAAATTTATTTACATATTGGAATATATAACTCTAAAAATTTTGAAAAAAATAGTTAAAAAACAGAAAAATATGTCTAGAACATATTGATGAGAGTAGTATGCAAAACATACATAGGATTGTTACAGAAAGTTTATTTATGTAAAATGTATCAAATTTCTTAAGAAAGAAAAATCCAACGATAATTTTTATTTTTGTACTTATGATACCCATAAAAATGGATAAAATAATGCCCAAAATAAAATGAAGTGTACTCTAAAATCTGGCAAAAATTTTTATAAATCAACATGAAATAAAACTACTAAAAATCGAATAATTTGAGTATCAAATTAACTCTTAAAAAAAGATAAGCATAAAATAAACATGCAAGATTTATCAAATCCAAAATTAGGTCTTAACATGTGCACTAGTATACTATAATAGCAGTCGTTAGATATATCACCCAAATCTTTCATCACAAAAAAAAATATCACTATTTTAACTTTTAAAAAATGAATTTCATCTTTTTATGCATGATTGGGCCGGCATATATGTAAGAGTTGAAGTTTAGGTGTTAGATATGTAAATAATTGAGAATTGAGTGGTATGTATATAAAACCTTCCAATAACATTTACACATAAAAGCATCTAATTTCTATGCATTTTAAACACCTAACAGCTATACCTTTTTTGTTAAGATTCAATTATACTGATAAAAGAATTAAAATTAAACAAAAATCTATGTCATTGTGTGTAGCTGTACAAATTATTAAGACCTATACATGCTGTCCCTTCTCATTTTGCAGGAGAACATGTCTGCTGATGAGATAAAAGTAGCAATACACACTGACTCCAGACATGCTGACAGGCTTCGATCCCTTTATGCCAGCAAAGAAGCTATAGAGCAGGGTTTTGTGCTGTTCCGACGGTTAGATTTTTTAGGCAGCAGGAGGCATTTTGAGGCACTGAAGCGAATCAGCGGCCAAAATAATAGCAATTGCTACGAGCTCCTTTTGCGAGCTTGATTTTCTCATCATTTTCTCTTCTGTACGTAGAAAAATAAAATAAAATAAAATGAAAATGAAGATGTATACACGAATATTGAATAATAATTTAGAAACCTTTCCGCCTGTGTAGATTTGATGTGTGGCAAAGTGTATTCTGTGAGAAGACTTCAATACAAAGATTTTGGCAGTTTAATCTGGTCTAATTTTTAATGAATCTCTTGATAAGTGGATGCGTCATATATATATATATATATATATATTCATTCTTTTCAGGCAGAGTAATATTTTATAATTTTTAATTTTATTATTAACTAATGCGTTACACATTTGAGCACTTGTTTTGTATTTTTTGTTGCAACATTTATCAATGTTCGTGTGATGACAGATATTTTAGAAACATTTGCTTGATTTATTTCAATTATTAATTTCTAATATTTTTAGAAAACTTCTGTTATGTATGGTACGAAACTGATTATATGCATTTGTATGGTCAGAGAAAAATGAAATTTCTCCCCCAAAAAAAAACTTAAATTTGATGAAGTATGTGGGAGTTCCATGGAATAAAAATATGTAAATAAATAAATTGGCCCGTGCAACTATATGCAAGCCATTGTTTATAGTCGCACCTCTGTTGGTATGATTGAAGTTGTCCGTATGCTGCAGGTGATCTAATCTGGGTTTAAAAAATTAAATCGTTAATTTTTAAACATATGTTCTTTCTGCAAGCTTCGAAGTATTGTAAAAGATTTTTTTTTTTTTTTGTTCATGATTGAATTTAGTGCAATACAGAGAAGGCGAGCGAGGTGGTCGGCTTTTAAGCGGAAGTTAGTTATGCAATTTTTTTTCTGATCTGTATCCGAACTCCAATAAAATGTTGTCACGTGTATATGATTGGACCCACCTGATAAATGATGGAAAAACACTTATTGTGGTGTTATTACAAAACAATTCTAATAGCACGACAATAATATCACAATAACACTGGTACCGCAGTTTCGTTTCAATAATCCCGCAAAATAATTTGAATAATACCACAATAACACTGTTATAATACCGGTGATCAACTCCAATGAGAGCATTCAGAGGACCACACAAATAACATCGAGGTAACATCCCAATAACCTTAGCAAAACAACTTCAATAACACAACAATAATACTGCGATAACACTCGTGAATAGCGTCAATAACACCGCCCGGAGGACAACGCAAATAACATCGCGGTGTTATTGGACTCTTTTCGTCATTTTTTAGGTGGGTTCAGTCAGATACACTTGGCAAGATTTTATTGGAGTCTGGACACTGAGCTGGACTCGGTATGTAAAATTTTTTTGTTCATGAGACGGTGTTTGGATATTTGCATATTTTCTCATACACTAATTATAATAATTTTGTTTTCACAATCAATAACTTAAAATAGAAAAATAAATAATTTTTAATGTAAATACCCCTCCCAATTTGTTTTGGTCTAATCTAAGAATTGCAAGGAAAATACAATTATCTGTGTAAATGTATCGAATTTTCCAAGTATGGCGCATGTGGTTGAAAAAAATTTACGTTTATTGTCCGGAAGTGCGAAGAACGGCGTGAATCATATCATGTCGTGTCACACCACGCCCGATTTATAAAACGTAATAATTTCCCCCATTTGATCGCTGCATAAGAAATAGCTTTTGAATCATTATGATATTCATTACATTTGAAAGGTGTTTTGCAATTAAAACAATCGATCCTAGTAATGTAATCTTTTAAAATCTTTAGTCTAAAAAAATTTTCTTTCCTAAAAATATTATTATAATACACAAATGCACACGTGTCAACACACATGCGTGAAAAAATCCAAAAAAAAAAAAGTAAAACTCATAGTGCCATCCTAAAAGAAATAATCTATAATATTTGCTGAGACTATACCTATTTGCTCTTCCTTCTATTTGGACTCAACTCTAGTTCCATTCATGATTGTGATAGAAGTAGTGTAGGTGAAATTGAAAGGTAATGTCGATTAGATGCAGTGATTAGATAATGATGGTCGGATGACTTCGGTTTATAAATGACACATTCGATCGAAGAATTGTGATGGAAGAACAATAGTAATAGGAAAATGGTGATTGGACAATATTCACGGGCGGTCTTTGCCGTTATCTACGATATATTATAAAAAAAAATGAACTCAGAATATCCAAGTTGAATTTATTCAAGATACCTGATTGCTATGCTTAAGCATTGTTGTAATGAGAAGCATTTGTTCCAAGTAACCCTCCCTAGTCTTATATAGCAAAACACCAAAAACAAAAAAAACAAAAAATTACAACTAGATGGAAATATTTTGTAGGTTAAGATAGCATATTTTGCATTATGGCCCAAATTTAATCCAAAACATCCACAACCAATCATCTTTCCTGAACTACAACTCCCTCTCTTCATGTCTCCATTTCTCCAAAACTTGTTCCCAACTAAATAGATCCGTTTAGTTTGGCCAACTTATAAACCTGCAAGCTTTACATCACCCTCTAATTCCTAAACAATGACTGTTATAAACTCACCATTTGAAGCTAAACTAAACAGATTTTCACCAGCCATAACCATAAAACAACAAAAAAATAGGAACCAAAAAACAAATAACAAATTAAACATTCCCTCCACTCTTCCAAACTCCTCTCCGCTCTTCTTCCTCTCCAACCCCTTCATCTTCACAGCAACCAATATCTAACAGCAAATTTCCATCTTCAGCCTTTCACAAACATATAAATACTAGGCTAAAACTCCCGCAAAAAGCAACACTAAGCAGATTAATTAAGTAATTAACAAAAAAGATTAAGATGGCTTATAACAAGCAGCTCGGCTTAGTGCTCCTAATCTCTCTGGTTTTCTCCTTTGCTTCCCTGAGAAGCGTTGATGCTGCTGATAAATGTTACTGTAATTGCTTCAGGTTATGCATGAGTATTGATTCCAAAGAGGTTACCCCACCCAGCTGCAGTAATTTATGCAACGGTTTCTGTATTAGCAAGGGACGTGCAGGAAAGCCGGAGCATGGAGACCCATACTGTGGGGTCAAAGTTCGTTCTGGATAGACTAATATCATCAATGTTGCCTGAGGATCATTTATATTTATATGATTTTATATATGGTTATGTTTTTATGTAATGAATAATAAGAAGGCAGCATGATTTGATCTTTGGCGCTATTTAATTGAATAAGATTTGAAGGTAAGTTATGTACGCTGTTCTGTTATTGTTTCGTGTTAGTGTTTGTTGAAATGACCATTAATAAGAAGGCAGCATGATTTGATCTTTGGCGCTATTTAATTGAATAAGATTTGAAGGTAAGTTATGTACGCTGTTCTGTTATTGTTTCGTGTTAGTGTTTGTTGAAATGACCATTAATAAGAAGGCAGCATGATTTGATCTTTGGCGCTATTTAATTGAATAAGATTTGAAGGTAAGTTATGTACGCTGTTCTGTTATTGTTTCGTGTTAGTGTTTGTTGAAAACCATTCTATATCATTTGCGTGAGGGTATTACAAATGTTCACGGCGTACATATTCTCATCCAAACAATCATCGAGTTTGTATTATCATGAATTGATAACTTGGAGTACCTTTTTTTTATAAAACAAAATGATTGGCCAAAGACTTTTTATACGAGCCTACTGGTCAATCTCATGTGCCTAAGAATTTCATCTTGCACATAGGCGGGATCGAACCCTTGATTTCAGGAGTATAACAAAATGTGTCAACCAAAGAGTAATGATAGGCGGCACAATAACTAGGAATACTTGTTTGGGTATGAATGTATAACTTGGGGTACTTATTTGAGTATGAATGTATGCGCTAACAGAAGGCATAATATAATTAATAACATGACCTTCATATATGTTGCTTTTCCGATTATGCATTGAATCCTCTAATAGATATCATGTTGAGCCATAAAATTTAACTCATGCAATTGTATTTATCTATTAATTTGTAACAGGGGGTAATATATGAATAGTAAAATTGTATTCATGTTCTATATAATTGTGTCAATTCGAATTGATGGGTTAGGTTCAATCATGATCCATTTAAGTTGATTGATTTGAATAAGCTTGACATTTCTAACCCATTTATTAGATAGACTATAATGTTTTTTTTTATCAGAACGATTTAATTAACATGAATATGGCCAACTTGACACAATTAACCCGATCCAAATTCACTTAACTCAGACCTAATTAGTAATTAGGGCAACTTTGGGTTATTCAGAACAATTCTAAATTAACTCAAACATGACCCGCATTAATCGATTCAAGTCAAATCCAAATTTTTTGAGTTAAATTTGAATGAGTGATTTATTGACACCCTTAATTCCATAGTAGGTAAAGGCGAAATGAAAAGATAATAACCGCACTACTTATGTTAATATTCTATGTGATTTCTGCAGGATGATTTTGTTTATTGATTTTATTTTATGCTTAATGGAGACTATATAATTTTCTCATTTTAGCCAAAGACATATTTGGCACAAATAGCTTTGGTAGCCATATTATCTAGGTAGAATGATATATATTAACCCTTTTGGACTATGAGTAAAATAATCATGTCAATGAAATTTTGGTCAATCTATGTGAAATTGTATTAATGTTAATGAAATGAATAGGTACATGCACTAATAGAACTTTGGTTTAGGAGAAGATCTTATGCATGAATGAAATGACATTTTATCTCTTTAGAAGAATGAAACAAAGCTCTCCACATATATTGTCACACCTTGATTTATGGGACCCATTGTAGAATTAATAGTGGCCAAGTTGGGTTGAAGAGCTTTTAAATTATCTAGTTGTTTCAATTTTTTTAGCACAATGATACTAATATACGGCGTTGTTTGGTTGCACCTTATATTTATGCTAGGTAGGATATATGAAATCAATAAATCTGGATTTAATGAATTGCATGTGCGACATCGGAGCTCATCGGCGACGACGGAATAAATCTGTCTTGTTTATGTGAGGGAAATAACGGGACACGAAAATAAAATGATATAACACGCACAAATTTGATTTAACGGAATGTTGAATTTAAATTAAATTTTTTTTGGCAGGATTTAAATTATATTTATTGTTAATTCTATTAATAACATGTTACCAAACATTGCCTAGGGCGAAAATTGAGAACCGAACCCTTTGATTGTTATGATACTATAATTGCTATAACAGAAACCCAAAATAAAAATGCAGAGACCTCCATTAATTTCCCGAGAGATAATGAAATATAGTGTACATGAATAGTGTAAAATAACTTGAGGCATATGCATTTTGCATATGATTTTGTTAGAATATTAATAAAATACTATAAGCAGGATTAAAAACTAGTATTTGGCTCAACATGATCATATTTTATGTCAGGTATGAGTCATGTACTTCAATTCAAGCTTATCCAAGCAATATATATATATATATATATATATATATATACATACCACACAACTATATATATATGGGGGGATTTACATTTATACTACCCAAATATTTATTAGTTTTCATATCTAAAACCCACACTTCAATATTACAAAAAATACTACTAAATTATTTCCCATTCAACTACTTGACCACTCTATTACAATTTCTTATACGGATGGGAGTTTCAGAGGTCTTTATACACCGCAATCCTGTCGTTGCGGTTGACGAAAGGAGCGGTAGGATGGAAGGAGGAGGAAGATAGGAGTAGTAGAGGTATTTTTATGCCGCGATTGAACTGCTTTTGATTGGAGTAGAAGTGGGAATCAGAGGAGCTAGCAATGGTGCAAAAGGAGGAGAAAGATGGGCGTTTAAGAGGTCTTTGTACGCCGCGATCCCGTCATTGTGGTTGACCGGAGGAGCAGCGAGGTGAAAGGAGGAGAGATGGAAATTTCAGAGGTA
>NW_018164463.1:62425-66949 GCF_001263595.1 Phalaenopsis equestris
CCTAGATCTTCCTGAATACCTTTCCAAAATCTTGAAGTAAATCTGCCATCACGATCAGAAATAATGACCTTTGATATCTCATGTAGTCTATAATCTCAAACATGTATAACCGTGACAACTTCTCAACCGAATCTATCTCTCTGATACTGGAGTTAACCCAAACCACGACTCAAACATGACATTTTATTGCTGAATTTTAAAACGAGTATAGCGACAATTCTTCACAAAAAATAACACAAATAGTAAATGAAATAGCACATAAATGACAAACAAAATAGCATATAAGTGATAATTGAAACAACAAATGCAGAATTAGACCAAGCACGAAATTGAAACAACTTTGTAAGGCGGTGGATCTGGCATGATAGTGAGGGGTGGTGGCTGGAGACCCGTTGGAATGGACTATAGGGGCTCAATGGCTGCTAGGGGTGTGCTGGTGGCAGTGGATGAGCGGCTGTGAGGCCTTGGAAGTTGGGGTGGTCTGCTGTAGAAGGCCAAAGGAGCCGATTGGTTGGGAGGTGTCGTTAGGCGGTGTGGTGGTGGCAGGGAGGGACCTGAAAGGCTGGCGGCCTGTTGATAAAGGCAGGGAGGATCGTAGCCAATCGGGGAGCTGCTGTGGGGATCCGATCAGACCAACAACTGGTGGGAAGGGTTCGATAGGAGAAGTAGTGGAGGAGCGGTGTTGGAGTGGCCAACAACAAGGTAGAGGGGGTTCCAAAGGGGGGGTTGTCACCACCTCAGGTGGCGTACAACCGAATCATCGCCCTCCATTGGATACAACCCTCGGAAGAGGGAACGCCTTGGAACAATCTTGGATTCAGAAATTACAAAGATAATTAGACCTAATAAAATAGTATGCATAAATATGGGAGGAAAGGGAGGCTACAAAGGCAAGATTCTAAGAAGGAAGGAGGTGAAAAATGGAAGGGATTGCAATAGTTAGGAGCGGAGGCGGAATAATGAGGCACGAGTGGAAGAAGAATGGGGAGTAAATGAATTGGGCATGGGAGTAGGAAGAGTGCACTTTTTAAAACATTAGACTGGTTTGGTCCAGGGGGAAGGCTGGACTGGTTCCTTGTTTCGTTCGACCCATCGGGTTGCAAGCAACGAGCTCCGTGTCAGTCTCATAGGAAGAAAATGTGCAAACTTCGTTAACTGGTCAACCACCACTCATATTGCATGATGACCTTGTCTAGACCTTGAAAAATCCATAGAGAAATCCATAGTGACATTCTTCCACTTCAATTCAGGAATGGATAAAGGTTGCAGCAAACCACTATGTCTCTGATGCTCTGTTTTTACCATTTGACATGTCTCACTTCTCGAGACAAACTCGGTCATCTCACGCTTTAATCTAGGCCACCAAAACATGAACTTTAAATCATGATACATCTTACTACTCCCTAGATGAATTATCTATTCAGAATAATGAAACCTCATGCGATATCTCTTTTCTCAGATCATCATTAGCAAGAACCCAAAGTCGATGCTCACAAGTCCACTCCCTTTGATCATCCACATGTAGCTTAAGTTTTCTCCCTGATTGAATTTAATCAACTAGGCTGGCATACTCATCTTGCCGCTAAGCTTTCTTAATCCTCTCATGCAAAGAAGCTTGAACAATCATCTGTGAAACTACTGTATGCACATCACCAAAATGAATATCTTCCAACTCCAACCTCTCCATCTCTCGAATTAAAGTCCCATCAGATGTAATAAAAAAACTGCAACACCAATAGATTTTCTACTCAAAACATCAACTGTCAAATTTGCCTGACAAGGTTGATATATAATACTGAGAATTATAATCTTTGATGAACTCCAACCACCTCCTCTGGCTCAAGTTTAGCTCCTCCTGAGTGAAGTTGTATTTTTAACTCTAATGCTCTATATAGATCTCACATCTCACGCCATATAAATAATGTTTCTATATTTTTAATGTAAATATAATAGTTGCAAACTCCAAATCATGAGTAGGAAAATTCTTCTCGAGTAGCTTCAACTGTCTCGATGCATAAGCAATAAATCTCCAATTATGCTGCAATACACTATCCAATTCTCTCAAAAAAGCACCTGAAAACCCTTAGCATCAATTAGTATTATCAAAATCAACGCTGAAACTAAGTAATCCTTCAACTTTTGAAAACTAGCTTCACACTCAGGTTTCCAATCAAAAGAAACTGTTTTCTGAGTCAATTTAATCATAAGAACTGCAATCTGGGAAAAACCTTACCAAATTGTCAATAATACCTAACATGATGTTGAAAGAATACCATATGGTCTGCATTGATTTGTTGATATCCCATGCCAACCATCGTCATTCTAAATTTGTCAAACCACGCTCGAGGAGACTGCTTCGAGTCATACCGTGTTTTTGAGCCTACAGACCTTGCCCACTATCTGAAAGTACTGAATCCTGGGGTTGTTTCCATATATACCTCCTCTAATAGTCCCTATGAAGAACTGCATTCTTCACATCCAATTGGTGGATTCTCCATCCACTATTCATCGTCAGAGAAACCACTGTTCTCACAATGCTCATCTTTGTTATTGGTGCAAAGTTTTCATCATAGTCAATGCCATACACCTGACTCTACCATTTTGCCACTAGTCGTGCTTTGTACCTCTTCACCTTCCCTTTTGAGAGTTTGATTTACCGTGAAAATCCCCTTGTATTCAACTGTCTTCTTCCAAGCTAGTAGTGGTACAATATCCTATGTTTGATTTTTATCAAGAGCTCCAAGCTCTTCACTCATCGTCGCTTTTCACTTGGGATCCTCTTTAGCAACCTACCAACACTTGAGTATAGAGACAGTCCAATGATACAATGAATGCTTCATTCAAAGGTGAGGTGTTAGAACAAGAAATAAAATTTGTAATGTCAAGTTCTCACTCAAAACGACTAGGTGATTGTCCCACATTGTTGCGATTTTTTGGGGGGGGGGGGGTGGGGGGGGGGGGGGTAGTGAACGAATGAGGAAATATCACTTGAGAGTTTTAATCAAAGGTGGATGGTATAGGTGTCTCAAGTGTTGGGGAAGACCGATATAACTTGTTGGCACTACACTTTGTTTCCTCAGTTTGCTTCTTTCTCCGTGTATACACCCTTAACTCAGCTTCAGCTTGAATCCCACCACCTCAGGGGTCAATCTCCTCGATTTCCATCTTTTTAGTTGATTCATTTCACATCACTGGACATGACATTATTCCCACTCACAATACTCTAGCACCACTACTGCTCAGTCACTCTTACCTTATATCTCCAATGTTTTTTGACGAAGGGTGAATTCACCTCTAGAGTATAGTATGGGCTCAAACTCTCTTAATGACACGTCTATACTCACAAAGAGGTTCTTCTCAATCGGGCTTCCGTAGACATAACTCTTCTGAGTAGCAGAATATCCTATGAACACACATTTCACAGCTTTGGGATCCAACTTTTCTACAGATGGCCTATTGTCTTTTACAGAGCATACACATCCAAGTATCTTCAATAGAGAGATCCAACTATTGTCTTCTTTCAACATTTGACAAGGAGACTTCCACTCCAACACTCTTGAGAGCATCCTATTAATCAATTGAGTGGCTGCCAACACTACTTACATTCATATGTGTTGCGAGACATTCATTGCCATCATCATATTCCGGGCTATCTCTAGAAGATGTCAATTCTTTCTTTCTGTTACTCCATTATGTGTTGGTGTGTATGGGCATATGATTTAGTGTTGTATCCCTTGAGCTGGCAGTCAGTCCCGAAAAGCTTTGTTGGTATATTATGTCCCGTTATCAGATCTCAGTGTCTTCACAACTGCACCATATTAGGTCTAGATAGCTTTGTGGAAATCTTTAAAGCAAGCAACCACCTCACTCTTTCATTTATCAAGTATATTTAGGTTACACGAGAAAATCATTTAATGCACGTAAAATAACGATGGTCGTTCATAGAACTAGTAGAACAAGGTCCTTATACATCAGGATGTATTAAATCAAATACACAATAGCTCCTTTTCCCAAATTTGAAATAAGAGCTCCTAGTGAGCTTGCCAAACTCACACGCATCACACAATACTTTCTCCTTATTTGTTTTTTCCTACATAGATTGATATAACCGACTCAGGAAACTAAAAGACTAGAATGTCCCATATGTCTGTGATGTAGCAATAACACATCCTCGACGTTGAATGTCCCATATGTCTGTGATGTAGCAATAACACATCCTCGACGTTGAATGTCCCATATGTCTGTGATGTAGCAGTAACACATCCTCGACGTTCCTCCCAGATTCTTCTATTGCCACACTCTCCACTATGGATGCCACAGAGCTGAGTCCATCCTTGTCGGTCCAAGTATCAGAGTCCGCAATGCCACGTTCCAGTTCCAAGTGTCTGGTTCATCCTAAGAAGATCACATGAGGAATATCAAAATTAACAAGCATTTTAATTGGAGAATAATAATATTAATAGATAAGAGGTTTCAAGAAAAAAAACGAACATGCAAAATATTGGACAAAATCATATAATTGGT
>NW_018164463.1:79546-90343 GCF_001263595.1 Phalaenopsis equestris
GAAGCACATATATATATATGGGGGGATTTACATTTATACTACCCAAATATTTATTAGTTTTCATATCTAAAACCCACACTTTAATATTACAAAAATAACACTAAATTATTTCCCATTCAACTACTTGACCACTCTATTACAATTTCTTATACGGATGGGAGTTTCAGAGGTTTTTATACACCGCAATCTTGTCGTTGTGGTTAACGAAAGGAGCGGTAGGATGGAAGGAGGTGGAAGATAGGAGTAGTAGAGGTATTTTTATGCCGCGATTGAACTGCTTTTGATTGGAGTGGAAGTGGGAATCGGGGGAGCTAACAATGGTGCAAAAGGAGGAGAAAGATGGGCGTTTAAGAGGTCTTTGTACGCCGCGATCCCGTCATTGCGGTTGACCGGAGGAGCAGCAAGGTGAAAGGAGGAGAGATGGAAATTTCAGAGGTATTCGTACGCTGCGATTGATGCCTTCCCAACTTATTTCGACTAGAAATTGTAATGGAATGGTAGATTCAATGAATGATGACGAAAAAGAATTGGGCAGTATGTGTGTAATATTAATGTTTTAGGTCTTTGGCATAAAAATTAATAAGAATATGATAGTGTTGAACCCTAAAGTGTTCTGGGAGTCACGCCGAAGATATGGAGTGTATGAGAGGGGAGTAAGAGGGGAAGATGAAGTGAACAATAAACATGGGAGCATCCAAAGCCTTTTCTCATGAAATGATCTTTCATTTATTGGTATAAGAGAAACCTCGGGTGCATAATTACATCTAAGATCCCCATTCAATACCAAGAAGCTTAGGGATATTAAAGTCATTTGTACAATATATAAATATATTAATAATGTATTTACTGGTCGATCATGATGCCTTTAGGTTTTCTGTTCACGTTCATTCATTCGGTGACTACGGATCAAATCGCATGAGAATTATATGAAAACTTATCGACTAAGCTTATTTGTGGTTTTGCTTCAGTCTTCGGCCGAACTTCCTTGTTCGTTTGGCGGTGAGTTATCTTTCATTTAGTTTGGTGTAGAGTTGTCCTTTGTTCGGCCTGGTGTAGAGTTGTCCTTCGCTCAGCCTGTTATGTTGGTCGCTCTGCCTGTTGAAGGGACAAACCTACCAAAGCTTTGAGATGTTTTCTCTTGACTTAGCACCAATTTCTACTCCAATAAAGTAAATCAATGTTTGAGTGAATCTCTGTATGCTTTGACTATGGGTCCCTCTTATTTGTCATGTATCTATGTTTTTCTCTGAGATTCATTTAGTTTTGATCGTGTCATACATATTTAATTCCCCAATTTTCTTTTCTTTTTTTCTGAAAGTGACAACTACGATAAAAATAAGAAAATTAAATACCACATTAAGTGCTACATTAAATTCATTTATTTCATAATCAGTATTTAATAATCAAAATCCCTGGTTTTTTGAGCAATGCTATCCTATAAGGAGGCTGTTAGTGATGACCCTCACTCTTGCACTTTCTTTCAGTCCAGAGCTTTGGTTGTTCCTTGTTGAAGGCATTTTTATAGCGAGTGGTAGGAAGGTTTATCTTGGCGAGCCACCAGATGATATTCTGATGAAGGTTTTTGGACTACCGGCTAAGAAAATCTGTCATTCGAGTATTCCAACAAAAAATCAACACCCAACGGTGACGTGGTTGGTGACCAGAAAAAGCATTTCAAGGGCAGCAAGTCTGCCAAGAAGAGGTGAGTGACACAACTGGATTTCAAGAAGAGGCCATTGGATGAGCGCGATGATGGGAACAAATTGTTTGATGACATTCCCTTGTTGCCCCAGAAGTCGGGTATTGGCCTGATTGTTTCTCCTGCTGGAGCATCGACCAAATCTAATGGACAAGAGGGAAAAAAACACCTGACGAGCATAACGCCTGGGGTTAAGAATGCAGTTATTCCTTCTCAGAATGGAGGGCGTTAAATCACCCGAGGGTTGATTCCCTTAATGTGGTAAGGAATAAACGACAATTGAATGCATCAATGATCTTTAATATACCGACTGCTGACTCAAAAGCAACCACAAGATCGGCTGGGTTGGTGAGACCCTTGTATAAATTGATGTTGGAAGTTTTGAACTTTTCTGTAGATTTGACCTCAGAGATTTGTTGGGAAAAGTTGTTTTCGGATTGACAAAGGGTTTTGGTTCGCATGGTGCGATATCTTTCTACTAGAACGACCCAACACTATCTTGGTAATTTTCGGATTGACAAAGGGTTTTGGTTCGCATGGTGAGATATCTTTCTACTAGAACCCAACACTATCTTGGTACCGAGAATCCTTAACATTTTCTTCCGTAGGTTGAGATTTTTGATTGTTGGACAGGTACATCTCACCAGTCATTGGGTGCTAGTTCATCCCAACGATTGTTTTCTTGACGACTATATTTTTGGGGTTCTGACTCTGTGGATTTTGACTTCCTCTGGTTAGAGCTTCGTGAAAAGTGGTTAACATTTTCTCTCTCATTTCTAACATCAGTTGTTCTATCAGCTTCATCAATTATTGTCACACAATCTTCCTTGTGCTTGTGCTAGCTATTTCTACCATTTGACTCTGCGTTTCTTCTTGAGCTGCAGTTTTTTCCCTGTGTTGCACTCCTCTTCTTGTTGGTGGCATGATTCTACGATCACCACACCTTTTAGGATGTTGATTCCTAAAGTGCTGGGGGAATCACACCCAAGGTATAAAGCATCAGAGGAGAAGAAGTGAACAATAAAATGGGAGCATCCAGAGCCTTTTCTCATGAAATAATCTCCTTTATAGGAATAGGAGAAACTCATAGTTCATATTTACATCTAAGACTCCCTTCAATACAAAGAAGCTTAAGGTTATTAAGGTCATTTGTACAATATATAAATATATTAATAATGAATTGATTGGTGGATCATGATGACTATCGATTTTCAGTTCACGTTCATTCGTTCGGTGAAGACAAATCAAATCACATGACAATGATATGAAGACTTCTCGACTAAGCATATTGTGGCTTTGCTTCAGTCTTCGGCCCACCTTTGTGGTTCGTTTAGAAGTGAGTTGTCTTTTGTTAGGTTTGGTGTAGCATTGTTCTTCGTTCGGCCATGTGTAGAGCTGTTCTGAGTTCGGCCTAGTGTGGAGTTGTCCTTCATTCGGTCTGCTATGTCAATCAGTTTGCCTACTGAAGGGATTGGCCTACCAGAGCTTTGAGATGTTATTCTCTTGACTTACCACGAATTTCTAATCCAATAAAGTAAATCAGTGTTGCCAATTTCTAATCCAATAAAGTAAATCAGTGTTGATTTGATCTCTACATACTTCATTGTGGGTCCCTCTAATTTGCCATGTATGCAGAGCTCTGAGATGTTATTTTCTTGACTTACCACCAATTTCTAATCCAATAAAGTAAATCAGTGTTGATTGGATCTCTGCATACTTCATTGTGGGTCCCTCTAATTTGCCATGTATGTATATATATATATATATATATATATATTAAAAAGTAATGGTCGAAGGCTTTTATACGAGCCCCGACCATCCCTCATGCGCCTAAAAATTCAAGTACCACACCTTACACTTAGGGGGAATTGAACCACAAGTCAGAGAAGACTTACAATTGACAAGCAGATGCCCGACCAACTGATCTGAGTACACGGCTCATATATATATATATATGTATATTAAAAAAAGAATGGTTGAAGACTATTTGACAAGCTCCGACCATCCCTAGGTGTGTTAAATATTCGAGTACTACACCCTACACACGAGGGGAATTGAACCCGTAACCTAAGGGGACTCGAAAAACTTGACACATAGTCATTTTCGTGGACAACATGGTTGTAGGGTTGTACTGGAGGTTTTCTTGAGTACAATTATGTTGTACACTATGACTTTCACATTGAATTATTTCTTAGGATGCTTTTTTACTTGGTACAACATGGATATACGGAAAAATAATCTCCAGTAAAACCACGTTGTACACTATGACTTGGTCGGGCTTTAAGTTTATCTGTTTTAATTGGAGTACGGACGTAACCCTACGTCAGTCCAGATGTAATATTTTCTTGTTTGTGTGTGTGTGGGGGGGGAAAAATTTGCGTAAATAAGACATGCGCAGAGCTGCGTACGTCTGTAACCTGCAAATATGTTACAGGGAGGATATTCAGAGGTTATAACCGCGTTATAGCTCCTGTAACCTGCCTATATATGAAATCAGAAGCGCGGAACTTACTAGAAGGTTCAAGTAGGTTACAAGGAGGTTACAGAGGCTATAACGCAGTTATAAACTCCAAATATCCTCCCTGTAACCTATTTTCAAGTTACAGACGTACGCAGCTCTACGTACGTCTTATGTACGCAAATTTTTTCCATGTGTGGGGGGAGGGTGGTTTAATGGACT
The DNA here is from genome assembly GCF_001263595.1 of Phalaenopsis equestris. NCBI lineage: Eukaryota > Viridiplantae > Streptophyta > Magnoliopsida > Asparagales > Orchidaceae > Phalaenopsis > Phalaenopsis equestris. Next base: position 83,926 of record NW_018164463.1, read on the forward strand.
CTTACACATTAGTCCAAAAGAAATCTAACTTAACTATCGATCCAATTTTTAAACTATAATTTATCTTAAAGCTAAATTTATAGCTTTTAAAAAAAGTGCAAAAAAAAAAAAACAAAGAAATTGGGACTGCACGGCTTCTGATGTTGCAGATTTAACCATTTCCGTATCGCATTTTATTTTATTTTTCTTTTGGTAATTTGGATATTCCCTAATTCTGGAAAAGATATGACATATGGTTGTTCGTATGTGCTATCAATCAGTGAGATTCGAGCACACCACTGTATAAACTCGTGACTTGTGAAGAGTAATGTTTTTGAATCTCAACAAAAGTCAGGGCATACAAATAGGGCCGTGAGAACGCTTCGTTGTTTGTGAACTACTCGTGTTCGATTTTTAAGAAGCTCATGTTCGATTCATTCTCTAAATTAACAATTCACACAAGAACCATTTTTTTATGCTCGATATATAAACGAGCCTAACACGAATAAAGATTTATTCATTCGTGTTCAACTTGTTGTGGCTCGAAATACTACTCATCAATTAAAATTATTAATTAAAAAAATATAATAAAAATATATTAAATTATATTTAAATAATGCTTTAATATAAACAATAAGTTTTAAATCTTGCACCAATCTTTAACATCCTACGGCTGCGCCATTAGAGTTGTCAAAATGACTCTTTGTTCGCTAACAGCTCGTGTTCAGCTTGCTAAGCAAACAAGCCGAACACAACCACACTTTTTGTGCTCGAAATATAAACAAGTCGAACACGAACAATGATATTTTTTAATGAGCCGAGCACGAACAGAGCCTGATCTCGCTCATTTTCGGCTCGTTTACACCCTACATACGAACGTCATAATCAATATTTTCTTCTAATTTTGAAGCTTTGTAAATAATTTATGTTGAACAATGCGCCATTATATAATTTTGAAGCTTTGTAAATAATTTATGTTGAACATGAATGCGCCATTATCTTTTTTTCTAAAATATTTTTTGTTTTCTAGCATAGAAATATAGACTAAAATTATCACACTTTGTCAAATTTCTTTTGTAAGACTGTTCAAACAAAATATGTGCACCGAATTAGAAAGAATACAATTCCTATAAGGAAAATGAATTCCTTAATTGTTTCTTTTTTCCTGGTATGGATGTAAGAATGATTTTAACTCATAGAAGCACCAATCAAGGAATCGGATAAACATTCATAAGAAGAATTTCTTAAAGGCATGTTATTAACGATAAAAGGAAATTGTTTCAATTAAAAGAAAATGTAGATCTTAGAAGATATTGCCATCCTATTCCATTGTTGTATGGAAATTATTATTTATAATTCTCTCTTATTAATAGAAACTTAACCTACTTCTCAACATACAATAATTTCCTAATTTTTAGTATAGAATTCCTTTAATAAACTCGGTTAAAAGAGGCATAACCCCACGATGCCAAACTGAATTGATGCCTATAAGAGGAAAAATTATTTCATACGGACATCGTATGCAGAGATGCAAACGGTGTACGATCTCTACCGTCGATCACCGTAATTAAAAAATTTTGTACGATCTCTACCGTCGATCACCGTAATTAAAAAAAAAATTTTTTTAATGCACCATTAAAAAAAAAGTAAAAACAGAGAGGGAATCTTTCTAATGATTTATTAGTTGTTTTTATTGTTACAATGAGAAAAAAATAAGGAGATTTTTATCTGGATAATTTAAGTTTTATAGTTTAAATTTATATACATATGAAATAATTCTTGTGTATTTATACATCTTACACATAAAATTTGATATATATGAAATTTTCAGAACCTTTTCAAGGAGAAAAATATCATGTTGAGACACCGCATGTCCAGACGTTCAATCACAGAACGTTACATCGGCACAGATTCATGTATATGATAATGTGAACTCCCATGACCTAATATTTTCTTCTCCTCTAAAAGAATCGAAATTTAAATTTTTCTACCAGAATTCCAAACATAATCAGAGAAAAAGAAAAGAAACGCAGAACATTCAAAGAATAAGAAAGAAAACATAAGCTTAAAACTACAAAGATAACAAGATCAGTTAACTGAATTGGAGGATTTTATACAGATTCTCTGTAACGGGAATGAGGACAAAACCTACCAATAAATTACGAAAAAGTTCGAAATTCTTCAACTTATAAAAACCATACACCAATTTATATAACTGCTAATGCAGAAACAAGCGGTTTATTCCTTACATTTCATCCGCGTAGAAAATTACAGTACTTGTGCGGCTGGCTGATCAAGAACCTTCGGTTTCTCTCAGCCAGCGAAGGTAGGGAAACAGCTTCCCGACCGCGTGAACGATGGCCGCGGAACACTATCAACTCCGTCTTCCTTCATCCGCCGGCGCAAGCTCGGGGGCGCCGACTTCATAGACCGCGGAGATTCAAGGCCACGGCGCAGCAGCTGTCGCATCGCAGCAATTAAATGCTCTGCTGATTCCAGCGGGTCTTGAGCCATGGATCGGAAGCGGAAGGCGCGAGAGAAATTCATATGACGGGCGAGCGCTTCCTCCGTCGAGATCCGGCGTCCCGCCCGGCTGATCTCATCAACAACAGCCTCGGAGCAGAGACCGCAGATCCATAAGCCGTGGTGACGCTCCCGCACGCCCATTATGTACGCCGGGGTGCATTCCTCTGTCAGGCCACAGCACTCGCACTTGGCGAACTCCACCTCCACATTCCTCTGTTCTGAAATCGACATCTCTCGGATCGGGGGGGAATCAAAAAGACGAAAACAATAAAAATGGAATGATAGAAAAACGATTTGGATCTCGAAAACGGTCGATTGAATATAATTAGATAATTTTGATTGAAGGCTATTGGACTACCGCTCCTTCTCCCATATAACGGATGTATCCAGAGCTTCCGCAGCGTTGTCTTCCTTTCTGATCACATAGAAAATCGCATTTCCGGCCAGAGACATTTCAGGATCAAATCTCGCACAGATAGATCGCTGATATTGATTCAAGTAATATCGTATCGATTAGATCGGCCGGAATCTCTCTCTCTCTGTCTCTCTTGCTGTGTATTCTGATGGAGGAGAATTTCAGGCCGGTGTTTATGCGATGGAGAGACGGGGGGGAGAAGTGGAGACATTTATTACCGTCAATTTCGCAACGGCAAACGGTGGGACCCATACCGATGATTTGAGGAAGTTATGGGGCCCGCTGTCCTTGGGGAAAGATAGGTAGACACGTCAGCTTGGTGAGCTGGCTGGGCTGGTAGCCTTTCATGTTGTGTGGTGCGAGCTGCCCAAACTCCAGGTTTTATTTTTGTGACTTGCACCCGTCAATGAAAGGATTCCACGTGGATATATGCTCTAAGTTTGTGGTGGTGAGGACGTGGTTTCCTTATCGTACGAGGAGGGTTTGGCGGATGCCATCATGTGCGCCGATGACGGGAGCGGCTTGCGAGGAGCAGCTAATTGACGTTGCGGTGCACCGAACGGTGAGAATTTTGGCAGATTCATAGCTCCCAAATTTGGATTTCTGAAGGATCATGGGTTGCTTCTAACAGTCAATTTGGACTCATTCTCATTAATTTTTGGCGAATAATATTTGATAGCGTGTCATACGTAAATTTTGGCCTTGGATTCTAATATCTTCTTTCATCTAAAATCTTGATATTTCTAAAGAATAAGATGTGTAGCTACGTCTGCTTGTCATTATAAATTTGCTCAGATTTGGGGTTTGATTCTCCTAGTTGAAGGGGTGATACTCGAATTGTTAGGCGTATTGAGAATGATTGGGGCTTGTATAATAGTATAAAAATACATAGTAAATGGGATGCAATTACAAAGGATATCAATATTATAAAAATTCACTTTTTATTATTTATAATATAAGAAGTTTTAGTTAAAAATAAATTTAAGAAAATATAATAATGCAAACTTTTCTTATAATATAGCTCACTTGTCAATGCCAAGATCATTTATACTTCAAACAAGATGCATAAATGCTATTATTGCCTTCTCGGTTGCCACCGCTAGCTTACCGGTCTCTCTCCTCACTGTCCCGTACGAAAACAAAATAATATACTATCACACAATTTTTTCATGCTAAGTATAAAAATAATTCCAAGGAGCCTCAAATTATAATGAAATGTGAACAAAATGATTAGTCTACTTTGTTTGTTTAGAATTGTAATTCACAACAAAGTTTTTTGGGTTTTTTACAAACATGCCACCCAATTTTTATGTATTTAAATTTCTAGCACCCAAACTTTACTTTTTACATAAATCCCCTCTAAATCTTTCATATGAGATCAAAATGATCATTATTTTAACTTCTTAAAAGTAAAAAATAATAAGAAATCTTATGAGTAAAATAATGTAGAAAACTCGAAAAAAAAGATTAATGCATGTGTGTGTGGTCACAAGCTTATCAACAATTTTACGACAATAGAGTGAGAAATTAATGTCTTAATCTTATACGATGATCCGATACTCATATAGATAGAAAAACGAGACATGAGTTTTTGCATTGAAAAATTGAAAAGCAAAAAAATTAAGGGGGTCTAACAAATTTAAAATGATTCCACTGACATGCTAAAATGATTTTCTTATGTAATTAAAGAAGGGATCGATGCTATAGTGAACATGAATCACATATAATGAATTTCATGATATAATTAGATAACCTCTCGAGTCATTAGAGTTTTTTTAAAAAAAATGTTTTTGGGTTTTCTATCAGTATCTATTGAGGATAGGAATCAAAAGACTAAGAAGTCTAATTTTACAAGTACGTAGAAGGAATGCATCGTTCTAAGCAATAAAGACGTTGCATTGGTCTTGTATGTGACAATATGAGACGATGTTGGTAAGCATAAACATTAGTCATTAAAGAAATTTATCTTGTGACCGATGATCCAATACCGTCAGTAATAATATTAAAGCCATAGATAATATAATTACCGACGGTCAAACTACGGTGTATTCGTCGTAGCAAAAATGCTTGTCGATAATATAATTATCTACAGATTTGCCGACGGTTATTTTAAAAATTACAGGTTATCTGGCGAATAATCTCCGCCGCTATTGGTTAAAAATCATGCCATGTTTAATCATTGATAACATAACCGACGTCTATATCTGTAGGAAAAGTGTTGCACTTTTATGGGAAAAATGTTGTGCTTTCATAAGTAAAGTGCAACACACATGTCGGTTAACCATAGAAAATTACAAGCGGTTGTATCCGTCGAAAAAATGCAGCACTTTGTGAAAACATCGCTTGTTCAATAATATGTAGAATAGCTGTCAGATCTTAATCAGAAAGTCTTAAAGCAGTCGCTAAACCTTCAAAAACCTGTAGCATAAAAAACATCAAATCCCCCTTCAACACTACAATTTACACACTTGCAACTGTAACAGTATGATTTCCACACAGTACAACACTACATAGTAATGAAACTAATTAACACATAAACCATATACATAAACAAAAGAGAAATAATTGCATTAAAAAATACATAGTAATGAAACTAATTAACACATAAACCATAAACATAAACAAAAGAAAAATAATTGCATTAAAAAAAATAAAAATTATAACTATCCAATATAAATATTTTTTGGGATCAATAAATTATTTAATGTATACAAACATAAAAAAATAACCCTTACTCATCCTCATCGGTCCTCACTTCGTCATCATCCTCCTGATCTTCATCCTGAACTGGTTTTTTCCCTCTACACAGTTCAGAACGCATCACTACTTTGAGCTCTGATTTCATCTTCCGCTCCATCTCTAATTTTAGGGTGGCTAGTCGGATGAATACTTGGGCAGCAACCTCAGCAACAACCTGGCGACGCATCTCCTCCTCCTATGCAGTAGAAGTAGATGCACAAAATGTACTAGAGGTCAGGCCGGCATCATAGGCCACAACCTGAGACCCCAAACCATAAACTCCACATGTTGTATTCAAAATGATCATGAGATGTGATCGAACCACTGCCCGACTGCTGGGATCGGCTCTTCATGAGCCTCTCGAAGGCCTCATACAAAAAATATGATTAATGAAAGTTTGATACTAAATAAACTTCAATGGTTACCTTAATTTTATACTAATTAATCTTGTGAATTACTTGGATCTCTTGGAATCTTCTATCCACCCAGGACTAATCCAACTGTCTCCTGTGAATGCACTCGTATAACTTTGCAGTGGTTGGATCTCATTCTTTCTCTAGAGCATGTCAATGTAATGAAATATTTAATATGCATTTAAAGTAAAACAAGATTTAATGCAGAAAATAAGTCTTACCAACCTCTTCTTATACGTCGTATGTGAGAGCACCCCACCAGTATGCTTAAATGGTCCCATAACCTTGCAGTCAGAGCGATGATTCTAATTGGCATGCTGACCAAAGGAAAATATGTTGAGATTTT
>NW_018164463.1:90443-91483 GCF_001263595.1 Phalaenopsis equestris
TCTTGTATTTTAAGCATATAAAAAGTCGCTGTCACACGCTCCCTATTCTTCTTATACTTGGGAGAGTCCCAAGCCCTAAGAAGGGCGAAAAATACATCTTCGTCAAGCCATAAGGGGTGCTCACATGTCAGGTGTACATCACAGAACTCGTCGCAAAGACGGTAGCTCACCTTATGCTCGAGTTCCTCCGGATGTGTGCCTCCTCCTCAGGGGGCAAGGACCACTGTTTCTCTAAATTAAATTATAAAATGTTAGATTCATAAAAATAAATATATAAATGAAATTATTATGTTCGAGGTTTATAGAACCTCCCAAAATCACATATCTCGAACTGTCATCGGGATCTCCCTTGAGGATAATTGCTCCGAATAATGTCTCTAACGGAATGGATGTTCTGTGTGGGGGGAGTGAATGTAAAAATAGTATATGATCAGTTTTTCTATTAAATTACAAAAACATAAAGCAATGATGCTAATATTAAACTAAAATTTACGTGTTCCCCACTGTCTGATGCTGATGACGGTAGCTTGTACTTCTCGAACTGGATGGTGCATCAATAGTACTGATGGTGACGGTGTTGGTGTGTTGGTCATGGTTGGTGACTGGTGGCAATGTTGGTGTGGTAATTGTGATTGTAGGCGGTGGGAGTGTGGTAGTTGCAATTGGAGGCGGTGTTGGCGTGATGGGACTTGAGGTGAAGGCTTGTTGTGGTGAGCTGGTTGAAAGGATCATCTCCGTAGCTCTACATCCATGGTCCCTTCTACTAGCGAACTTCACAAGGCACCATGTCCCCTGACAGAGGGGAGAATGCTCCTCTCTACAAAATCTATCCGCAAGAAGAAAAGTAAAATTAATTAGTGCAACTACAGACTACTAAAGCTAAACATATAAAAATATGTAGTAAAAAGAAAGGGCAATAGTAAATTACATGCAATTTACAAACTACTGAAACTAAAAACTCAAAAGTACATAGCAAATAGAAAGGAAAATAGTAAAGTGCAACTTACAAACTAATGAAATTGAAATTTACAAAAGTACAT
>NW_018164463.1:91583-94575 GCF_001263595.1 Phalaenopsis equestris
ACAAACTAATGAAATTGAAATTTACAAAAGTACATGGTAAAAACAAAAAAAAAAAATTGTAAAGTGCAATCTACACACCACAAAATCTGAAAACCCAAAATCGCGTAGTTAGATTAACTTACACATCTTAGTTAAACTCCTTTGATGAATCACTTGAGGTTGTAGTTACAATTACTTCATTCAAATCATCTTCAGAATTATACTAATCGATATAAATTTCTTCGTGTTCGCCACTAGCATCCTCTAAATTGACCTCTTCATGGATTATATCAAGTGGAATGTATAAATTTGTCATTTCCCTTTCTTGATGAGTAGATTTAATTGAATTTTAAATAGCATTAGTCATTGTAAGTTTATCCGCTTTTACTACTACTCACTCAACTTTATCTTTTTTTTATTGGGATATGGAAAAAGGAATAACTAAATTGCTTATCTTACTAAATTAAATAAATCAAATTTACCATACTGTTCACTTTTACTTTTCCGGTATTATATGGTTGGATTACCTTGATTTTATGATCATGAAGAGGATCGAACCAATCACAATTGAACAGGACTACACTCCCACTAATAGAGCTAGGATAAGATAGTTCAATAACTTCATCAAGAATCCCATAGTAAATCATCACTAACCTGTTGCGATGTCACATTATATGTGGAGTAGTATGCGTAAAAGCAACTAGGTTATGAAAAAGTGGAATAAGTGGTAAATAGAAGGGACACTTACATAAACTTCCTTTTGCCTCTTATTTTTTTATTATGAGTTTAAATCTCAGAGATCTATAAAATCTACACTTGGTATGGTTGCACTGAACTTATAAAATAATAAGCTTTGTTCACGCAATAATCAATATTCTTTGTTTTCAATCCTAACTTGGAGACTAGTTTTTTCGTCTTGTATAAAACTTCGAGAACTAAATTTTCCTTTGGATTAATCTGATTCAGTAATGTTGCAAAATGATTGAAGCATTCTTGGGAAATATTAAACTTTGTTTTAATTTTTAATATTCTGAGAGCTATAAATGGAAAGCACATCCTACCCACAGTACGTGTTCTTTGAGTGACAATCAGTAAAACATAAAAAGTTTGAGCCACTTGATTTGATGTACCTTCTTGTACTTAACTCGGGTAATTTGCATTGTCACATCAAAAATACTTTCTTCAAATCTACTTGAGTGAAATTCAGACGGAGGATCAAAGCTCGCCAAATGACCAGAACTGAATGTTGCAGGGTCAACCTCCCTGTGTGAAGTCCAGATCCAGTAATCAAGCTGAAACACCCAATGATATAAGCCATATCTCACTACCTCGGGCGTTAAGGGTGCTCGATCTCTATGTTTTCAACATGGATGCTAAAACATACCCTCAGATAGGTAAGATGAAAGCTGTGATGTTGCAGCCATGAAGGCTTGTACATCGTTCAAGAACTCTTTTCTGGTCCCTTTCTATATGGATAAAGTCTATTATACATCCACGATCTTGATGTAAGAATATCCATATATACCTTTAAACCTGACCATAATCAACACATTATAAAGTGCATTCAACTGAATACATAAAATTTAACTTTAGTAGCTGTTATAATGTAAGTGTTATAACAATGGATGATTAAATCATTAAAAGGACTAAACATTTTAGATAGTTCGAACAATATTAAAGTTAATTGATTTAAATTTTGGCTTAGATAGAGATCATATCGAAATAAATATGTTGACCTGTGAGCTAAAATATTGGACCAAATTTCTTTCTAGCCAACCCAAGCTCTTCTAGAAAGTGAAATGTTAATAATCTACTGTTATTAGGGCTATCGAAGGTTAATAATATGTTGAAAATTGATTCAATTTTTTTACTCTAATCTTGTCTTTTACTATAACTACACCAACCCTTGCACGAGTTTATTTATTTCACAGTTTCTCTTTAAGTGTAAGGCCTCTAATTCTCCAAGTATTCTTTCTCAATAACTCTTGTTAGATAATTGCGCACTTTTAAACATATTCTTAGAAGGAAATGCTTACATGATGTAAGAGTGTTCACTTCATCCTCCAATAGTAAATCTAATTTCCATTTTGACAATGAAAATTAGATTTCAAAGTGAATTTTCATTTTGGCAAGAGAAATTAGACGACCCATTGAAAAAAACAGTAACCACTTTCATTGTAAGAATATGTATAGAAGTGTGCAATGCATTGGCATAGCTAAAATGGCAGACAAAATTACAGAAAGTTATCCTAATGAATTTAACCTATCAATTTTACTTAAATATAATCATACATAAAAAAATATATATATGTGCAAATTTGAAGTATCCATTAATTCTTAGTTGATTATGCTATGCATTTTTTTCCGAATCACCTATTAACAATCTTTGATATAATCAACATAAATAGAATGTCAAATCATCTAATTTGTGCCGTTATTTAATTTATCTCTCTTGGTTGATAGTTTATTACGTCTGCTGTTACTTTTGGTGGATGCCGCGGACAAAGATAACATCAATAATAACAACTTTATGGCGGTCTGGCCAATCTTTTCCTGTTTCTGTCCGTTTGGTTGCATCGCTGTCTGTGCAAAATTGTTTGTTTGCCCTTATTCTGTGCTGGCGGATCGTGGTTTGTCAGCCAAAAGGACATTGAGGATGGATCGGCATCATGAGAGCCACGCGTTTCACCTTTTGTCTCCTACTCAGTTATTACCCAACCATCTAAATGAACTGTTGTTGCTCTTGAGGTTCTTGCCTCATAATGTTGTGCAACACATGTGACTTGCGCGTGATCCCTGTTCTTTCTGCTTTATTTGTTTATTTATTTTACTTCATGGACTGTGTTTTTTTTCTTAAATAGCGGCATATATATTTATATCTAAACAAAAATATGTCACCATTTTAATTTTTGATAAGTGAAATGCACATTTTCATGCATGGATGAAGTGAAATACAAGTAAGAATTGAGGTTTGGGTGGTTGATATGTAAATACATAAGAATTAAGTGGTATA
>NW_018164463.1:94675-101339 GCF_001263595.1 Phalaenopsis equestris
TACGCGTACTCACTGTGCTCCTGAGTTAGGGAAGACGAAATTACAAAATTGATTTATAATGATAGTTTAGCAATGATAATTGTAGCGGGTTGCAGAGGCCGTAGCTGATTGTTACGGAGACAGTTGTACACCATGAATGTTATTGATAGTGCTTGTAATGATAGTTTGTCGTATAATTTGTAGTTGAAAGTCATGATAGTAGTTGGACATGTAGGCTTTAAGAGCATTAGTTGGGCACAAAAGCCTTAGGAAGGAGCTATAATAACGCATGTAGGCCGCAGATGCTGGAGCTAAGAGCTTCATGAGATGAGATGACATTTGTAGGCTACAAAGGTATGAGATTGAAGCTGCATGAGTTATGATAGCATTTATAGACAACAAAGGTCTAAGTTGAGAGCTGTATGAGCTGAGATGACGTCTCTAGGCAGCACAACCCAAAGTTGGGCACCACACGAGTCGTGATAACATTCATAGGTCATGAAAGTTAGAGTTAGGAGCTGCATTAGCTCAAATAACACATATACATCATAAAGTCTAGAGTTGGGAGTTGCTCGAGCTATGGACTTTATATATCATAGTATATCACATAGGTTGTAGTGGGGAGCTACGATAAAGCCTATAGATTGCAGAGGTAGGAGTCAGGAGTTGCACAAACTGTAAGTCACATACATCATAGTTGGCCACATAGGTCGTAATGGCGAGGTGTGATGAAGTCTATAGGCCGCAAGGGCTAGAGTTGGGAGATTTTTGAGCTATGAGTCATGTAGGTTGTAGTTGGACAATAAAGTTATAGAGGTGAGCTACAATGATATACGTAGGTCTCAAAGGTTCTAGTTGGGAGTTATGTGAGTTGTGGACTACATATGTAGGCTGTAGAGGCCAGAGTTGATGGCTACACAAGCTATAGATCACGTAGGCTATAATTCTGAGATATGATGACATCCATAAGTCATAAGTAACCGAGTCGGGGGCTGCACGAGTTGTAACCCATATAGGCCACACTGTTTAGCTGTGATGATGTCCATAGGTCGTAGGGGCTTGAGTAAGGAGTAGCATGAACTGTGAGCTATGTTGAATGTAAATGATCAATTAAGCTGTAGTGATGAGTTGTGATAACATCAGTAGGTCATAATGATCGGAGTTGGGAGTTGCGTAAGCTGTGGACTACATCCATAGGCTGCAAAGGCCATAGTTGAGGGCTAAACATGTTGTGGATCACGTAGGTCATGGTTGTGAATCGTGATGATATTCATAAGCCATAGGGTCCAGATTCGAGAATTGCATGAGTTGTAAGCCACTTAGGTTGTAGTTGGTTACGTAAACAGTGGTTGTGAGATATGATGATGTCCCTAGGCCTAACTAGAGTACCCCATACTGTGTTCGGACCTTAAGTCCAAGGCCCAGATAAACGAATTTCATGTTGGAACAGCTCTTTTTAACGATACATAGACGGTTCGACCTCTCGAACTCTTTTGAGACGCATTTACGATACTTACGGAGGTCCAAGGATCATGACTTACTGACATTCGATCCTTTGGAAGTACCACGAGGCCCTGAACCCCTTGGCGAGCTTCTCGAGAAGCCCAACTTTTTTGGGGTCTAGTGACCACGCCGACCAAACAACCCATGTGGGGACAACGAGAGACTCATTCTTTGGTCCGTGGTTTAGTGGGAGCTTTGAAAGAACCAGAGTATTCCCATGCGAAATAATTGTCCTTCGATAGCCTTGTGCTAGTTGTCACAACTAATATAAGCAAAACCCATTTGAATCTAGAGTATTCTCAAGCAACCCCGAAAATGTAAATAACCAAGTGGTATAAATCCTCTTAGAAGTACTCTGGACCCCATAATAGGCATGCATACCTGAATCTTTGGTTTGGGTAGTCGACATAAGTCTCTTTTGTGGATATTGATCCAAAGTGTCTCCGCCTGATCTTCTTTGGGCGGACATACTTCACTTATCCTTGAGAGTTTTATCGCACAAAAGTTATTCATGTTTTTTTTTCTCTTCGTTTGTCTTCTTCGTTGTATGTCCCTGTTTTTCCGATTCCTTTCTTCTATCATTCTTATAATCAGAAAGATAGATGTATTTAGAAAAGAGAATTATACGACGATAGACAAGCTGACAACTCTTTCAAAAATAAAAAAAATATATGAGAAACAGTACGAAAACATAATGATCACAACAATTTTCACAGTTCTTCAATTTGATGGCATTCGATAACTTGAATCAAGGAGGATTATTAATTGACTCAACAAGCTTATCATAGAAACAAGTTACCCAACATATCTATACTCTTAAGCGAAGTTGAATAAATTTGCAAACATAATGCAAAATGCAAGTGTGGCAAGTTTCATAACTCTGGTTCATTAGAAGACGAGGCACCAAAATTAAAGAGAACTTCTAAAATTCATAAGCCACCAGATTCTCATTCAAATATCAAAATTTATGATAGAATCCCAATTAACATCTTTCGTTATTATGAAATTCTTAATAATTTGATCATGGCGCTCTCTTAATACATGATAATTTACAAATGTTGATATTTGAGATGATCTATATGTAATTATTATTATTATATTTTTGTTACTAAATCCAAGAGCTATTTGAAAAGGGCCAGATTATGTTCCCCACCCACCAACAGTAAACAATATATCCCCGTGATTGCTTTTCAAAAAGCATCTAAAGTTTACGCAGCTGAACGTAGACAACAACAGTACTGTTTCAGGGGCTAAAATTGAATGGTAATAAATATAACTAGATTTACATGATAATAATTGCAACGCCTAATTTTAACCCGTATTATTTGGGAAAAAAATATTACATGAAATTACGTCGCGGATGTGATCGACCCGATAACATAAGAGAATATTCCCCTCGTGTTATTTAGGTGTTATTGTGTGTTATTCAAGTATTATTGATGTTTATTGTGTTATTATAACACCAGAAATATTCCCATAACACAATAATACTTGAATAACACACAATAACACCTAAATAACACGAGGGGAATATTCTCTTATGTTATCGGGTCGATCACATCCGCGACGTAATTTCATGTAATATTTTTTTCCCAAATAATACGGGTTAAAATTAGGCGTTGCAATTATTATCATGTAAATCTAGTTAAATTTATTACCATTCAATTTTAGCCCCTGAAACAGTGCTGTTGTTGTCTACGTTCAGCTGCGTAAACTTTAGATGCTTTTTGAAAAGCAATCACGGGGATATATTGTTTACTGTTGGTGGGTGGGGAACATAATCTGGCCCTTTTCAAATAGCTCTTGGATTTAGTAACAAAAATATAATAATAATAATTACATATAGATCATCTCAAATATCAACATTTGTAAATTATCATGTATTAAGAGAGCGCCATGATCAAATTATTAAGAATTTCATAATAACGAAAGATGTTAATTGGGATTCTATCATAAATTTTGATATTTGAATGAGAATCTGGTGGCTTATGAATTTTAGAAGTTCTCTTTAATTTTGGTGCCTCGTCTTCTAATGAACCAGAGTTATGAAACTTGCCACACTTGCATTTTGCATTATGTTTGCAAATTTATTCAACTTCGCTTAAGAGTATAGATATGTTGGGTAACTTGTTTCTATGATAAGCTTGTTGAGTCAATTAATAATCCTCCTTGATTCAAGTTATCGAATGCCATCAAATTGAAGAACTGTGAAAATTGTTGTGATCATTATGTTTTCGTACTGTTTCTCATATATTTTTTTTATTTTTGAAAGAGTTGTCAGCTTGTCTATCGTCGTATAATTCTCTTTTCTAAATACATCTATCTTTCTGATTATAAGAATGATAGAAGAAAGGAATCGGAAAAACAGGGACATACAACGAAGAAGACAAACGAAGAGAAAAAAAAACATGAATAACTTTTGTGCGATAAAACTCTCAAGGATAAGTGAAGTATGTCCGCCCAAAGAAGATCAGGCGGAGACACTTTGGATCAATATCCACAAAAGAGACTTATGTCGACTACCCAAACCAAAGATTCAGGTATGCATGCCTATTATGGGGTCCAGAGTACTTCTAAGAGGATTTATACCACTTGGTTATTTACATTTTCGGGGTTGCTTGAGAATACTCTAGATTTAAATGGGTTTTGCTTATATTAGTTGTGACAACTAGCACAAGGCTATCGAAGGACAATTATTTCGCATGGGAATACTCTGGTTCTTTCAAAGCTCCCACTAAACCACGGACCAAAGAATGAGTCTCTCGTTGTCCCCACATGGGTTGTTTGGTCGGCGTGGTCACTAGACCCCAAAAAAGTTGGGCTTCTCGAGAAGCTCGCCAAGGGGTTCAGGGCCTCGTGGTACTTCCAAAGGATCGAATGTCAGTAAGTCATGATCCTTGGACCTCCGTAAGTATCGTAAATGCGTCTCAAAAGAGTTCGAGAGGTCGAACCGTCTATGTATCGTTAAAAAGAGCTGTTCCAACATGAAATTCGTTTATCTGGGCCTTGGACTTAAGGTCCGAACACAGTATGGGGTACTCTAGTTAGCGGTCTGCGCCACAAAAATTTCCATGTTAGCGGGATACAACCCTGTGTCACAGGGACGACCGTCAACCTGGAGGATATCAGAGGCCATGCCAGCTTGGCCATGATCAACTCGAGGCACCACTACAACGGTGCAAACCCCAATCAGAGTGTTTTATCTCTCAGCGAAGATGCCCTACGTATGTCGCATAAAAAATGGATGCCAATAGCCACGTTGAGATTTTCATCTTATTTTTGTCATCCACTAAGGAGCCAATAACAACTTAATATATGCTTCAAGTTGTATCCTTATGTTGACATCTTAATTTGCAAAAAAAAAAAAAAATTCATTAACGACTAAATTTTTATGATTGGCATCTATTCATCGAAAGTTTGTAACAAATTTACAGCTCATTTAATCTGCAATTGCACTTTAATTTAATTTTGTATGGACAACCATCTGAGGCGACAATGATTTCATATATAAATGAATTTGTGATATAAGCTACTTGTCATTATAAGAGATTCTTTTTATTATTATAATGAAATATTTTCTGTGACATAATTGTGTTATGTTTGCAACACATATTTATATAATCACGAAAAAGATGCCAGAAAAAACATGCATTTGTAGCAGTAATGAATTTACGGTTTAATTAAGCTGTTTATAAAACCATCATAAAAATACCCAATAACAATACCAGTTTACTCATCCCTCGTTTTCATCTTCCCAATTGTTACATATACTTTTTCTTCCAGTAGCGACTTCTCTAGAACTGTGATGGCATTGCTCTTCCAAAAAGGTCGCTGGTCATACTCTTCCAATTCATCTTGTCCTCCTATGAAAGAAGAGAAGTAGACATACAAAATGTTAGAGATTGTATGCATAAGATATTAATACATTCTTTATCACAATCAATATGTGCCACCTCATACAACTTGCATTATGCATCCTCATCAATGTATGAGGATGAGACTTCATATGGCCGACTAAAAATTTTATGAATACCGAATCACCATTGCTTGACTATATTCATCCAACCTCCATCGTTTGTCCTTTATCGTTTGACCTTCAGTGCTTATTTATAGTTTCGTGACCTCCATTGCCCGTCTATAGTTCCATCAAATCTTAACACCTGATGAAAATTGTCAGGCCTCCATCACAATCTATGGTCACCAGACTTCTACTGCTAAGATTCAACGATTAATTAATATTTTTTAAGATTTTAAGATTTAAGGCTTTGTTTGGCGCAGCTGCAGCTTCCTAGCTTTTCAGTTGTGTTTCTGGTAAGCCTTGCCCATGGAAGCTGTTGCGGGTAAGCTGGTTGTTTGTTTGGTGCAGCTGTGTGAAAACAGCTGTTGGGCAGCTGTTTTTTGGAAAAATGTCTGTTCTATCCCTGTTTAGTATAACTATTTAAAACAGAACTATGATAATCATATATTTGATACTTCAGAAGCAAAAGTTCATTTCAAAACAGAACAAAAGCTCATATACTATTTATACTATTTTCGTAGCTTAAATGCAACTATGCAAAAAATAAAAATAATTGTAATTAGTACTGACAAAAAAAAATAACGATAAGTACCAGGACAACTAGCAACCATGATTGACAAAGTAACTATGATCTTTAGAAAAGGCTGAGCTTCATGTTGTTGATAGTACATGATGCTCTTCTTGCGAACCATCTCAATATGTTTGAACTGTCAAAAGCCAACAATAATTTGAATGATGCATACCAAATGATATATTTTAAGAAAAAAAAATTTAACCTTCCTTGGTTACTCCAAAAATTGTGAGAATTGCTGCAGGGGCAGAAGACATTGGAAGGAGCTTTTTGTTGCTCTCGCCGATCACATAATCAACCTCTAACTGTTGAAATACTATATCAAAGAAGATAAAGGAAAAAAAGGTCAATTAATAAAACATCTACTTGGTAGAAATGTAAGAAACAGAGGAATGCAAATGCTTCAAATTACGTATATTCATGGAATATGAAAGATAGGAAGGGGAAAGAGGAGGGCGTACTTAAGGAGGGCCTCTTCGTCCTCACCATACTTACGGAGGGTTTCTTCCAGAAAAAGTCTTCGTCCATTAGGGTCGTCTTCCATCTCGTTGAACCCAGCCATTCACCGTCGGTGAAGATTAGGGTTGCCATTT
>NW_018164463.1:101439-102256 GCF_001263595.1 Phalaenopsis equestris
TATATATATATATGATGCCTATCAACTCTTTCCTTTCGGTATAGTTTCCCAATTAAAAATAATAGCGTATAATTTAGGTAAATTAACTAAAATAAGGACACTAATCAAACAATTTGACAAATACATCCAACAACCAAGGGTACAATTGTAAACATTTACCGATTCTCATCGCCGCTCATTTTCTTCCCCAATCCTTCCTCTCTCCCCCAAACTCCCGCTCCAAGTTTCCTCTCTTCTCCACCCGATCATTCACCGACGTACACCTCCGGCGAAAATGATGCACATGACCTTCTATTGGGGCAAAACCGTCACGATTCTCATAGATTCGTGGCGCACCGATTCATGGCTCTCCTACCTTCTCTCCCTCGTCGCCCTTCTCCTCGCATCTGCCTTCTACCAGTACCTCGAAGATCGCCGCGTTCGCTTTAAACTCCTCTCAAAATCCAACCCCTCATCCCTCGAGATTCCCTTCCTTTCCCGAGCTGCCGCAGGACGATCGATGGCGAGTGTTTCGGCTGCGGTTCTTTTCGGAGTAAACGCCGCGATTGGGTATCTCCTCATGCTTGCTGTTATGTCCTTCAACGGAGGTGTTTTTCTGGCGGTGGTAATCGGGCTAGCGTTGGGTTATTTTGCTTTCCGAAGCGGGGTCGAGGAGGATCTCATCGCCTTGGATAAATCGTGCCCCTGCTCCTGATCTAATCAAACTGGTATGTTGATGTAGATTATGTGTTGGCGTGATTTAGTTTTGTTGAGGAATAAAAGGTTGCGTGATCTATGTGTTTGTGCGGTGGGAGTTTCTGGTTTGTGGATTTGGGAG
>NW_018164463.1:102356-104717 GCF_001263595.1 Phalaenopsis equestris
TTTAGGGCTTGTACCTCACTATGGGTCATATATATATGCACTCAAAATATTGTAGAGACACATAGCCTTCCCAAATAGATTTCAAAACTGGAAATTCTAAGGTTTGGAAAGTTATTCTCAAAGCAAGGGAATGGTCCAAGAGCTACATTATTTGGGATATTGGGAATGGTGATGTGTACTTTTTCATGGAAGATCTAACCGAGGGGAATAAAGAGGAGTGTGAGGACTTTACTGTGGTTGATTTCTAGATCAATAATGGTTGGAACATTAATCTCCTTAGGAATAAGATTGGGATAGATCTTTCTAATTCTATATCTAAGAACCCAATAGATGTAACAAAAAAAAGATAGGATGATTACCAATTTACCCATTACATTTTCAATAATTAAAGAGATATATTTGAAGCTACACTCATGGAGTCCAAAGAACTGGGGTAAACACATTTGGAGAAAAAACATATCACTGTTGATATCCTTCTTATTTTGAGATTTCACTCAAATCTTTTATCATTTAATGATATCTTTAAACTGAAAGGTTTAAAAATACCTTCAAAACATGTTCTGTGTAAAAAGGAGGAGTCGAGGGATCACTTGTTATTTTATTGCCTCTTTTCGTGTGGGGTTTGATCCAGGATTGATGCTTTATTTGGTAGCATTACACCGGTAGGGGGTGGCATAATTTAGAAGATTGTCTTTTGGGTTGGAAAACACAGCGTTTTCACTTATTACCATATAGTTGTTTGGTTTATCTAGATGATGTTTAACAATGTGAAATATGATGTCGAGGGGGCGTAGGAAAATAAAGTTGTGGCTAACGTTTATGCTATATTCGCAAAATTAATCGTTATGGTGGCATTTTATTTAACTTTCTTGATCCTATTGATGCTTCTAATCAGTCATTAAGAGAACATGTTTGTCATCAGGTGGCTTATGAAATTAAATGGTAGAGGTCAGCTAATGCATGAATTAAGGCTAAAATTGATGGTAGTTGGAGCACTAATACAGGGGGGTGGGGGGCATGTAGGGTATTCCGAGGAAGTTTTGGTAAATGTCTGTTCTTTTTTCTTCTTCTATTGATGTTAACTCTCCTATTGAAGCTGAGCTACGTGTGGCTTGGTTAACCTTAAAAGCTATCATATTTTTCAATTGCTGGTACATTCATATCAAAACAAACTATTTGAAGCTCTTTCCTTATGTTAAGCAAGATAAATATCTGTCATGGAATTTGATAATTATTGTGCGGCAAATATTGCTTCTTGCTAGGGACATGCATATTTTCTGGAGTTACATACCAAGTGAGGGTAATTTTCCAATCAATTAGCTTACAAGATATGTATCTCGAGTTGATGAGGTTAATTTGACGTGCACTCCCCCGTATACTCTGAAATGCTTGATCGATAATGAAAAAGTTTATACTCCTTATATCCGTGCAAAAGTGCTATATTTTTTTGCTAGGGTGGTCTTATTAATATATTGGGTGGCGGCTGATTATCTCGTTGCTAACTTGAACTGACATAGTTGTTTTTGAATTGATGCTTCGGCTGGTGGGTTTATTTCTTGATGGCTACAACAACATGTCTCAAGTTCCCTACCCCGAGACATGTTTGAGCCTCACTGGTTGAGATTTTCTTGGGGACTGCTGGTTAACTTCTATATTTTATTTAGCTGGATGGATTTTTGCTATGATTTCTGGTTGGGTTGGCTGCGGGTTCATGTTTATTTGTGTTACTAGCTTTTGACTGTTGTTTTGGGATAGAGAGAGGCTCGGTTTTTTATGTTTTGCTGCCTATTTTTTTCGGACCTATGGCCAGAGATTTATGGTAATGCGATGATTAGTGGGGTTTTTATGCTATTGTTCTATCATTGGTGAGCTGAGTGTCGATTCAAAGGTACTTGGAGAACCAATGATGATTTGTTACCTGGGGATGTTGATTTTAAACTTCTGTTAGGATTTTTATTGATTGTTGCTTCATCCTTTGAAAACTTCATTTATTATATATTCTCTCTTTTCTTGCAAGATTACATTACTGTGGCTTGATAATTTTTGGTTTGACGGATACTAGACAAGTATGTCGCAAAAAAAAGGATTACATTCAAAGGCACTCCTTTTGGTAAAGGAAGCTATGTTCTTGAATGATACTTATTGTTGTTACTAGGTATAATTATTAGCATTTTTGGAGTCTTTCTTTTTTAGGCTACTTGTTTTTTTTTTCTTAAGCACTTTTTGTTTGAGTTGTAAGCAAGGTGATGGAAGTATTAATGTACTTATTTTGCGTTTTTGGAGAGGGATCCCCTAACCTTCAAAACTTGTAACCAACTTTTTATGAGCACTAAAGTTATCAATGTTTCCAAACTATATATA
>NW_018164463.1:104817-106619 GCF_001263595.1 Phalaenopsis equestris
GTGCGGTGGGAGTTTCTGGTTTGTGGATTTGGGAGGAGAAGTTAAAAGTGGAAGGCGATGGGAAGGAAAACGCAGGTGCTGTATTGGTTGTGCATTTTTGTCTACAGATTTACAGAAATAATAAGGTGTTTACTTCATATTTATTATGATCTTGTTTGCCTATGTTTTGACATGAGTGATTATTAGGTTTCCATGTTTTGGATTTCTTGCTGCAGTTTTTTTCTAGTTCCTCTTCTAAGATTTAAAATAATGCATTGGATAGAAGCCATTAAGGGGCTATGTGCATTTTAGGGTTTATTTGATTGACCTTGGATATACGGCATTTTATAAAAAGGATGGACAACGAATTGTTATTTTTGAGAAATTTCTGAAGGTGCTTTTAAACCAAGAAATTAATATTGATTTGTTATTCCGCACGTCTGCCTGTCGCCTGTCACCTGTCGGACAGCCGATCACTGACAGTCACTTCGCCCGCCAATAAGCTATGTGACGACGTGGTAGCCGATGATCAGTCCGGAAGAAATATCTTTTGATCAATTTGGGTGTGATTTCTTGGGTTGCGAGAGGGACATGGTGGATGGATCAAGACCGTTGTGCCTTATTATGTTTAAGTTAAATAGAATTTACCAAGTTCAGTGAATTCGATCATCTATGAAATTGCGAGTAAGAAAAAATTCTTAAATTTATCTTACAATCTTTCTAATAAGATGGAATGCTGGAAGAAATGATGGAACACAAAAAAATTTAATTTAAACACTATTTGATTTAATTTTTATTTTCTTATGTTAATTAATTCTATATTAAATTCTTGACTAAAATTTTATTTAACTTATGCAACAAAAGAATTTGATGCTTATGACTGTAAGATGGTACTAAATTTTAAATGTGTTTATTATTATTAAGAACAAAAAGTTTTTCACTTTGTTTAATAAATAAAGAAAATTCAAATTATATTTATATACATATTACTAACTTGCAAATTATTTTATTTTAAGTATTTTTTTGTTGTGAAAAAAATAAGAAATATATCCAATATTTAATCTAATATGTATATCATATATCATGTATCTACGCCCAAATTCTTTTGAATTCGGTTAATCAAGTTTTCGCGAGACATTGAATCGATTTCAACAGATCTCCAAGAGCGAACCGCTTTGAAATTGAATTGTCAACAATCTAAAACTCTAAAGTTCAAGTCATTTAAGGTCTTGAGTTGTAAAAATCAAATATTGTTCGGTCAAAGAAGAAATAACCCCAATTTGTCCTATGTACAAAGCTATTGCAAGGACATCTATTCACCAAAGATATTCTCTCGAAAATTTTGACAACTTGCTAGGAGTATTCGATAGTTGTCAAAAGAAATCGAAAAAAAAATATTCGCTCTCAATCTAAGACTTGTCTGGTGTTATTAGAGAACATTCACACGCCAAAATCGTGTTCTACAAAGCAAGTCATGTCAAGTTCAATTTATGTACTTTTTTGTGATTGAATTTTGTATCCCATATGGGAATATCAGTCTTGTTCCTCACCCTGAATTAGAAGTCATCAAACATGCATGACATGTGAAATCTATCACATTAAAGGGCAGGAGAAAATCTATAATTTTATCTACAATGTTAAACATCGAGCTGAAATTCTCACTTGAAAATCCATCATATTCACTCAAGTTTTTCTTGTTAATTTCTTTTTATAAATTGTCTAAAGTTATCGCCTTGCATCTCAACTCATATTTTATGGAAAAAATATTGCGTTCAGAGTCTAAACACAATCTACGTCCGAACAACGGACGCCAGACACTGCAG
>NW_018164463.1:106634-108100 GCF_001263595.1 Phalaenopsis equestris
CTGTGTCTTGCGTCCGTTGTCCGGACGTAGCTTTGTGTCCGGTCTCCGGACACAATATGTTTTATGAGTGTGATTTTAGTTGGAGGAATAAATGTCAATTTGTTTAAAGTTTTTTATTTTCATAATGATTGAGCGCTTTAAGAATGACACAATAATATTATTATAAACAACATAAATTAGTGATTAAATTAGGAGCTATTGTTAATGCTTAAGGACACAACTAAATAATTATAAAGTATGAATAATCTTTAATTAATCCATATTTAAGACCGTCATCATCAAAGGTCATTTATTAGTTAACTATAATAGGTTAAAAAAGTATCATTTCATATTTCATAAATTATTAACATTTTTTTTTATAGCATCTAATTTCAATAATGATGTTAGTGTGCAAATGTATGTCAATAAAGTGTATTTAATACTAAAATTAATATGTTGATGCCATGTTTTACTTTAAATTTCATATAGCAATTTGAAATCAACATCAAAATTACTAATCACATAGATTTATATGATATGATTTTGAAATATACAAAATTCAAAAATGTAATAATTTAATACACAATTGTTTATATTTAAGAAGAGCATAATTTAAAAGTAAAATTGACAATAAGAAAAAATTAAAATGGGATAATGAAATGTCTTATTTTAGTTATAAATCATAATCCTTATAGTACTTTTGTTGACCACTAAAAAAATCTCCAAAGTATGAATGACCTACATCATGCTAGGTCTAACTCGGGCTACTACACTAAATGGAAAGTATCATTGATGCCCCTAAAAATACATTAGTTAAGGGAGGTTTTGGAACATTCCATAAATTATTTCTCAACAACCTTCAACTTAGAGGATTAGCACATCAACATGGTCGTACTTAGCTTAACTCGATCAAGTACTAGGAAGTAGTAATGATTTAAGTTCATGGACATGCATGATGTGAGATACAAACTATATAAAAATTATAGATTTACACCATAAAGTAGCAGTCATGGGTCGTCGTAGGTGCAAATGGAACCACTAGACCCAATTTATTTTCAAGATATGAATATATTCATATGCTAATAACACATATAGCTGATTAGCCACATTTATCAACTACATCTACATATGTTTCAACAACAATGATTACCCATGGAAAGGACCTGACGAGTTCCTCCCCTGAGCTAGCCTGCATATACTATGCTCCATCTTTGAGTTGGCTTATTAGTCATCTTATCCTCTCACAAAATCATGTAAACATGAGAGGGGAGGTGACTCCCTAGAAATTTATCACTGCCCATGCACATTTATGAGCTGTCTGTCACTCATGATGACCCTTCAATGATAAATCTCAAGCAAGCCTCATACAATATGACTTATGATATCCTATTTTCTATTTATTTATCTTTTTTAGCCCTTTGAGGGTCAAGGGCATTTTATAGAGCATATAAATAGAGGAGTCCTTAATCCTTTAGGAGGAGGGGGGG
>NW_018164463.1:108125-109524 GCF_001263595.1 Phalaenopsis equestris
GGGGGGGGGGCAAAGGAGGGAAGAAAAAACCTATAAGAAGTAAGACACGTGATTGGATCCTATCTTTCTCCACGGCCTCCTCTCATCTCACAAGTTCTCTTCCTGGTTGAGTGAATCTAAAAACTATGCGAGATACACCATCCTAAAAAGATTCAACAATGGTGATAGAGCCAAGTTTAGAAATTTATATCATGTTGCCAATTATCTGTGAATCTATAAATACAAGCCATTAAGTTAAACACGAGTTTCTAAATTCTTTATTGCTCATCTTTAACTTGCAAGACAATAAATTTGATTGATTCATATTGTTTTACTTGAATCTATTTTTAAGTGAGAAAAAAGAATTCTCCCTCTCTTTCTTCTATAAATATAGATCTTTGTTGAAACTATGCTGCTCTACCAATAAAAAAAAATTAAAAAAAGGAAAAAGAAACGAGTATCTAAGCTCAAGCCCTTATCCCTCTTCTCAACTATTCTTCCTCAATTGTTATATTTATCAGTATGTGAGTGTTTTCAAGGCAAATTTAAGTGCTAAGAGAATAATGCACAAGGATGGTACTTATAATTTGATGCCAAAATATTTAGCCATAAAAAATTAAGTGGTGTTGCTAACATCCGAAGCACAATTTCTACATAAAAGAGATGACCAGTGAGAACTATACAACTCATAAATGATCAATTTTATGGAAGTAGAAAATTTATAATCACCAGGAAAAGTAGTCATCACTATGAGTTTTCTCACAAGTGCCATTACTATGATTATGTTCCCCACCATTTTCAACATTTATACATAAGATGGTACTTTTCCATCCCTTCCTAGACCAAGACTAAGATAGAACTCTATCAAACTTTTTGGAGAAAATATATAATTTTCAAAATCTAAATATAAGCAAAATTTCATATACACACATGATAAAAAAAGTAAAATGGCTAAGATTCACACTAAGCTAAAAAATGGGGAAAAAATACATGAAGTGAACAATCGTATGAAATTATTATCTCAATATTGTAGGAAAACTATAATCTTTCTTGAGGGAGTATAAATCTCCTCAATTGAACTTAATGAATTAAACTTAAAGCTAATAGTTTCAAACGCCTTGCGAGAAACCAAAACGATCAAATATGATAAAAAACTTTCCAAAAATTAAAACAAAATAAAACATTGACTTGAATGATGGATCAATGCGGTGACCACAAATATAAATTACTTTTCAATCACTCAAGTCAATCTATCAACTCCAAACTAACTTTTTGGTGACCAAACGACCTTTTTCAAAGTCTTCTTTGGAGTATGGTGAGTGTTTGAGATATTCTTTATTTTATTTCCTAAAGTTTAAAATAACAAATTTTAGATCTTTTCGAGTCAAAGTCTTCAATTAAATGATTGTTTAAACTTCAA
>NW_018164463.1:109624-118871 GCF_001263595.1 Phalaenopsis equestris
GTGCGGTGGGAGTTTCTGGTTTGTGGATTTGGGAGAAGAAGTTAAAAGTGGAAGGCGAAGGAAGGAAAACGCTGGTGTTGTACTGGCTGTGCATTTTTGTCTACAGATTTACAGAAATATTAAGTTGTTTACTTCAATTTTACTATGATCTTGTTTGCCCATGCTTTGACATGACTGATTATTAGGTTTCCATGTTTTGGATTTCTTGTTGCAGTTTTTTCTAGTTCCTTTTTTAAGATTTAAAATAATGAATTGGATAGAAGCCATTAAGGGGCTATGCGCATTTTAGGTTTTATTTGATTGACCTTGGATATACTTAGCTCGTGTTTATATTTTGAGCTAAACAACGGTGCAAAAACACACTTTTTGATATTATATATATATATATATATATATATATACATATAATAAGTACATATTTTGACATTTACCGCTCTCTAGCTACACGAACGAATACATCTTAGTTTGTGTTCAGCTTGTTAATTTATCAAACGAAATTAACGAGCTGAACACGAGCTGTTCACGAACAACGAGCCGTTTGACAGCTATACGGCATGTTAGAAAAAGGACGTGACAACCAATTGTTATTTTTGAGAAATTTCTGAAGATGCTTTTAAACGAAGAAATTATTATTGATTTCTTATTCCGCACGTCTACTGATTGCTTTGTTGATATTTTCTGATCCATTTGGGGGTGATTCCTTGAGTTGCGAAGAGGGACATGTGATGATAGCCATGTTTTGATGGTGGATGGATAAGGACCATTGGGCCTTATTATCTTTGAGTTAAATAGAATTTACCAAATTTAGTTAATTCGGTCATCTATGAAATCGTGAGTGAGAAAAAATTCTAAAATTTATCTTGCAATCTATTTAATAAGATGAAATGTAGAAATTCAGAAAAATATGAAATACTAAATTATTTCATTGATATGAACGGGATATAAATAACTTTTATAAGAATCGTATAATAGTAAAAATAATAAAAATTAAATGATATGAAAAAATATATATCATCTGAAATAAATATAAATATGAAAGGTGATATCTCATTATATTAAGTAAATAATTTATTCCTCATAATTTTTTATAGGAATAAATTATTTACTATTATAATTCTTAACACTCCCCCACAAATTTGAAATGTATGTTAATAATTCATATCTTGCTGAATAGTGAAGAAAAATTAGTCATTTGGATTATTGAATTTGTTAGATTTAGGCTTGACTGAATTTTGAGTTTATCTGTCATATGTTCGACGTAGAAGAGAGATTCATACTTGACTGAATTTTGAATTTTGTCTGTCATATGTTTCAGCGTAGAAAAGATATTCAGGCTTGGTTGAATTTGCTGGATTTATATTTGATTGATTTTGAGTTTTGCAGGGTAGGAAACCTACAGGAAAACTGACTTTAGTTGATCGCGGTTATCGTTGGTTGTAGAAAAAAAAACATGTAAATCACACCCAGTAAATTCTACTCACAGAGAAAACAACAGAAGAAAGGGCGGATGGAAACAGAGCTCCCCCGACGCTTGGGCCAGGGAAGAAAAAAATACTGCAGGAAAAATGACCGGATGGAAACACAACTTCCCCTGACGCTGGGGCAGGTAAGAAAAAAAAATACTGCAAGAGAAATTGCTGGTTGGAAACGCAACTCCCTCTGACGCTTTGGCAAAGAAGAAAAAAATACAGCATGAGGAAGAGCCGACGATGGATTTTGTCGGCATTGTTAGATCCACGACAGCGATATCTCCTGCTAGATGATGATTAGGCGGGTGGCGGCATTATTGGTGTCGCTCTGGCTGGAGCCTCATCGCTGGTGCCGACATAGGAGGATATAACACAGGAAGTTTTTTCTTTTTGGATGGTTTGTGGTGATGTCCAGCCAAACTCCAAAGCACCTTTGCTATCATGATTTCTTGGGAGCTGTGTACAGAAGTGAAGTAAGATCCCCTGACTTTCTGAAAGACCTCGGAGAGGGAGAATCCTCCAAAACATCAACCCGTGCATTTCTAGGCGATGGTGGTGACAACAAGCTTCTAGTATGATCCGAAAAGTTAGGAGTGTGATGCAGATGATTCCTCTCGATCATTGGTTGTAGTATGCTGACTAGAGAAGTCTCTGATCGCAATTTAGCCTGCAAGGCATTAGTCGTATTGGCAGGCAGAGATGGATTAGAAGACGTCGAGAACGGAGGCGAGAGCTGATGCTCCTCAAAACTGAAGCTACCATTCCTACGACCAGATCTGTATCCATTGAAATCTCGTCGTGGAACACAATTAATGGGTGAAATCGATTACTTGGCTGAAAAGCTATAGTGCGGAGGGGGGCTAACATAGCCCTTGTGAGGGTTGCGATTAGATCTATTTGGTTCATCACATCGATACTTGTGGCAATTGTTAGAGTAAGTTTGTCGTGCGAAATTCAGATTTCCGCACGATAGATTTTACATATCCAGTCACCTTCCCTTGGTGACAAATTTGGATCATTTATGTGGACGAACTCTCCTATATACGAGGACATTATACGTGTGGTTGAATCGATCTCTCTTGCGTATGGTCTGCCACCCCTCCCAAAGGTAGGGGTGAGAAGTAGCGAAACCTGCCACCTCCTCCTCTCCCTCGCATTCCACGAACTAAACGTGGTCCGCGAGGGTGCCTAAAATCTGGTTCAAAATAACCATCATTCACCCTTGGTCGGCTCAACAGTGAAATAGAACTTGGACATTGTATGTGCCCCAAATCATTCTGAAACCTTTGAGGCTGTGGATGGAATGTCAGAAGGGACCCGAGCTGTCGAAGACCAATTGCAGAACCACAACACTGTAGATTAGGTTGGGGCGCACGGTGGCGGAGTCCGTCAGGAGACCTCTGGCGATGCAGCGAAGAGTAGCCCCCACGACGTTGTCTGGAAGACGGAGAATCACGAGGATGAACGTCTTGCGGAGAATTAAGTCGACACTGATGCAGAGGGGAACCGCGATGATGAACATCAGTGTCATATCCAATGTCAAGATCGCTCCCTCCGCCATTGCTGGCTGGAGGTTTGATGACCATGCTGTTTAGGTTGATGTTGATGCGCGGACCCGGAAACTGCGATAGGGATAGCGCCTTTGGTTCGGACTCTGAGGCAACATTGAGATCAAACTCACGGGAACACATCTTTGTGATTCTTTCAATGACTTCTGTAACCTAAAGAGGCGGAAGAGAATTTGGGATTTGGAGAGAAGAAAAAATCATCGTTTCAAATATCAAGATGAGTGTCCCTCCCTTCCCGCATAGAGGATGACTGGAAGAGGGTCCGACAATTCTCAAAGAAAGACCGGTGGCTAGAGTACAAAACATTGCTCTGATACCATGTTGAAATTCAGAATAATGTGGAATACTGAATTATTTCATGAATATGAACGGAGGAATAAATAACTCTTACAAAAATATCCTATAGTAGAAAAAATAATAACAGATAAATGATAGGAAAGATATATCACATGATATCTCCAATAATTAATTCATATTAACATAAACTAAGAAAACAAATAATTCTTAATTCAAAGAAATAAATATAAAATAGGAAAAGAAATATCTCATTATATTAAGAAAATAATTTATTTCTCATAACTTTTTATAGGAAGAATTATTTCCTATTATAATTCTTAACAATCATCACGTC
Organism: Phalaenopsis equestris; assembly: GCF_001263595.1. NCBI lineage: Eukaryota > Viridiplantae > Streptophyta > Magnoliopsida > Asparagales > Orchidaceae > Phalaenopsis > Phalaenopsis equestris. Next base: position 113,293 of record NW_018164463.1, read on the forward strand.
GCCCGCCGATGAGATGTATGACGACATGGTAGCCGGTGGTTGGAAGAAATATTTTCTAATCTATTTGGGGGGTGATTCCTTGGGTTGCGAGAAGGCCATGTGGTGATAGCCGCGTTTTGATGGTGGATGGATCAGGACCATTGGGCCTTATTATGTTTAAGTTAAATAGAATTTACCAAATTCAGTTAATTCGATCATCTATGAAATTGCGAGTAAGAAAAAATTCTTAAATTTATCTTACAATCTTTCTTAAATTTATCTTACAATCTATCTAATAAGATGGAATGCTGGAAGAAATGTTGGAACACGAAAAAATTTAATTTACAGACTATTTGATTTAATTTTTATTTTCTTATATTTAATTAATTCTATATTAAATTCATGACTCAAATTTTATTTAAATTATGCAACAAAAGAATTTGATGCGCATGATTGTAAGATGGTACTAAATTTTAAATGTGTTTATTATTATTAAGAACAAAAAGTTTTTCACTTTGTTTAATAAATAAAGAAAATTCAAATTATATTTATATACATATTACTAACTTGCAAATTATTTTATTTTAAGTATTTTTTTGTTGTGAAAAAAATAAGAAATATATCCAATATTTAATCTAATATGTATATCATATATCATGTATCTACGCCCAAATTCTTTTGAATTCGGTTAATCAAGTTTTCTTTTTGAATTCGGTTTATTAATTTTTCACTGACATTGGATCGATTTCAACAGATCTCCAAGAGCGAACCGCTTTGAAATTGAATTGTCAACAATCTAAAACTCTAAAGTTCAAGTCATTTAAGGTCTTGAGTTGTAAAAATCAAATATTGTTCGGTCAAAGAAGAAATAACCCCAATTTGTCCTATGTACAAAGCTATTGCAAGGACATCTATTCACCAAAGATATTCTCTCGAAAATTTTGACAACTTGCTAGGAGTATTCGATAGTTGTCAAAAGAAATCGAAAAAAAAATATTCGCTCTCAATCTAAGACTTGTCTGGTGTTATTAGCGAACATTCACACGCCAAAATCGTGTTCTACAAAGCAAGTCATGTCAAGTTCAATTTATGTACTTTTTTGTGATTGAATTTTGTATCCCATATTGGAATATCAGTCTTGTTCCTCACCCTGAATTAGAAGTCATCAAACATGCATGACATGTGAAATCTATCACATTAAAGGGCAGGAGAAAATCTATAATTTTATCTACAATGTTAAACATCGAGCTGAAATTCTCACTTGAAAATCCATCATATTCACTCAAGTTTTTCTTGTTAATTTCTTTTTATAAATTGTCTAAAGTTATCGCCTTGCATCTCAACTCATATTTTATGGAAAAAATATTGCGTTCAGAGTCTAAACACAATCTACGTCCGAACAACGCAGTGGTCGGCCGCACTTGGCCCGGACGTAGCTTTGTGTCCGGTCTCCGGACACAATATTTTTTATGTTTTATCAGTGTGATTTTGGTTGGAGGAATAAATGTCAATTTGTTTAAAGTTTTTTATTTTCATAATGATTGAGCGCTTTAAAATGACACAATAGTATTATTATAAACAACATAAATTAGTGATTAAATTAGGAGCTATTGTTAATGCTTAAGGACACAACTAAATAATTATAAAGTATGAATAATCTTTAATTAATCCATATTTAAGACCGTCATCATCAAAGGTCATTTATTAGTTAACTATAATAGGTTAAAAAAGTATCATTTCATATTTCATAAATTATTAACATTTTTTTTTCTAGCATCTAATAAAGTGTATTTAGTACTAAAATTAATATGAAATTATGAAAATTGATTTCATATAGCAATTTGAAATCAACATCAAAATTACTAATCACATAGATTTATATGATATGATTTTGAAATATACAAAATTCAAAAATGTAATAATTTAATAATGTAATAACTTAATACACAATTGTTTATATTTAAGAAGAGCGTAATTTAAAAGTAAAATTGACAATAAGGAAAAAAATTAAAATCGGATAATGAAATGCCTTATTTTAGATATAAATCATAATTCTCATAGGACTTTTGTTGACCACTAAAAAAATCTCCAAAGTATGAATGACCTACATCATGCTAGGTCTAACTCGGGCTACTACACTAAATGGAAAGTATCATTGATGCCCCTAAAAATACATTAGTTAAGGGAGGTTTTGGAACATTCCATAAATTATTTCTCAACAACCTTCAACTTAGAGGATTAGCACATCAACTTGGTCGTGCTTAGGTTAACTCGATCAAGTACTAGAAAGTAGTAATGGTTTAAGTTCATGGACATGCGTGATGTGAGATACAAACTATATAAAAATTATAAATGTACACCATAAAGTAGTTGTCATTGGTCATTGTAGGTGCAAATGGAACCACTAGACCCAATTTATTTTCAAGATAAACAACCCATATAGCTGATTAGCCACATTTATCAACAACATCTATATATGTTTCAACAATAATGATTACCCATGGAAAGGACATGATGAGTTCCTCCCCTGAGCTAGCCTGCATATGCTATGCTCCATTGTTGAGTTGGCTTATTAGTCATATTATCCCCTCACAAAATCATCTAAACATGAGAGGGGAGGTGACTCCCTAGAAATTTATCACTGCCCATGCACATTTATGAGCTGCCTGTCACTCATGATGACCCTTCTATGATAAATCTCAAGCAAGCCTCATACAATATGACTTATGGTATCCTATTTTCTATTTATTTCTCTTTTGTAGCCCTTTGAGGGTCAAGGGCATTTTATAGAGCATATAAATAGAGGAGTCCTCAATCCTTTAGGAGGAGGGAGGCAAAGGAGGGAAGAAAAAACCTATAAGAAGTAAGACACGTGATTGGATCCTATCTTTCTCCACTGCCTCCTCTCATCTCACAAATTCTCTTCCTGGTTGAGTGAATCTAAAAACTATGCAAGATACGCCATCCTAAAAAGATTCAACAATGGTGATATGGCCAAGTTTAGAAATTAGAAATTTCTATCATGTTACCAATTATCTGTGAATCTATAAATACAAGCCATTAAGTTAAACACGAGTTTCTAAATTCTTTATTTCTCATCTTTAACTTGCAAGGCAATAAATTTGATTGATTCATATAGTCTTACTTGAATCTATTTTTAAGTGAGGAAGAAGAATTCTCGCTCTCGTCCTTCTATAAATAGAAATCTTTGTTGAAACTATGCTGCTCTATCAATAATAAAAAAAAAAATTAAAAAAAAAGGAAAAAGAAAAGAGTCTAAGCTCAAGCCCTTAGCCCTCTTCTCAACTATTCTTTCTCGATTGTTATATTTATTTTATGAGTTTTTCCAAGGCAAATTTAAGTGCTAAGAGAATAATGCATAAGGATGGTACGTATTATTTGATGCCAAAATATTTAGCCATAAAAATTTAAGTGGTGTCGCTAACATCTGAAGCACAATTTCTACATATAAGAGATGACCAATGAGAACTATACAACTCATAAATGATCAATTTTATGGAAGTAGAAAATTTATAATCACCAGGAAAAGTAGTCATCACTATGAGTTTTCTCACAAGTGCCATTACTATGATTATGTTCCCCACCATTTTCAACATTTATACATAAGATGGTACTTTTCCATCCCTTTCTAGACCAAGACTAAGAACTCTATCAAATTTTTTGGAGAAAATATATAATTTTCAAAATCTAAATATGAGCAAAATTTCATATACACACATGATAATAAAAGTAAAATGGCTAAGATTCACACTAAGCTAAAAAAAGGGGAAAAAATACATGAAGTGAACAATCGTATGGAATTATTATCTCAATATTGTAGGAAAAATATAATCTTTTTTGAGGGAGTATAAATCTCCTCAATTGAACTTAATGAATTAAACTTAAGCTAATAGTTTCAAACGCCTTGCGAGAAACCAAAACGATCAAATATGATAAAAAAACTCAAAAAATTAAAACAAAATAAAACATTGACTTGAATGATGGATCGATGCGGTGACCACAAATATAAATTACTTTTCAATCACTCAAGTCAATCTATCAACTCCAAACTAACTTTTTGGTGACCAAACGACCTTTTTCAAAGTCTTCTTTGGAGTATGATGAATGTTTGAGATATTCTTCATTTTATTTCCTAGTTTAAAATAACAAATTTTAGATCTTTTGGAGTCCCAAAGTCTTCAATTAAATGATTGTTTAAACTTCAACTAACAAGATTAAACCAAATATTATCAAGCTAAGGCAATACAAACTAAGATCATTAAAAATCACGTGATGGAATAGACATTATCATCTGAGTTCTAAAACAAAAAAAAAAAAAAAATTTTTCTTTTGATAAAATAAATTCAAGAGATGTTAGAAAATAACACTACCAAAAGGGAAAGAATATGCTCAAGAATGTTAACACGAAATAAATGAAATTTGATAGTTTTCCAAAACAAAACCTAAACATGAAAAATTTGCCTTGTTGGAACAGGTTCGTACGGAAATTAAAACCTAAATCAATGCGATCAGGTTATCCTCAATAGAACTGTTCATGTAGACAGTATCATTGTTCCATAGTTGTGCTGTTTTATCGAAATCATCTAATCTGGGACGGTGAAATAAATACTTTCGTGATGCTTAATACCTCCAAACAGACGACGTAACTGCACAGTTTCCGGCGTTCGATCGAGTGAGAAGAAGGAAATCCTGCAATTTCAAGCGATGGCGGTCGCGAGGGCGATATCCGGAAGTTTGTCTGTGAAAGACCGTTGGATTCTGGCGGCATTCGGCACGACCGCAGCGGGCCTATCTCTCGCTGGATCCGCCTTCATTGTTCTCTGCTACATACTCTTCAAGGAACTCCGCAAGTTCTCCTTCAAGCTTGTTTTCTTTCTCGCCCTCTCTGTATGCTCTCAACTTAATCTCTTTGTTGGGTTCTTTAGTCCATGATGGAAGTAGGTGGAATAGGGTTCTGTCCATTTATTCCTTTTTTGCTCCTTATTCTATGGTGGAACTATGGTAATAGGTAAAAATAGGGTTCTGTTCGTTTTTTTTCTTTCGCGTGCTTTAAAACTACGGGCGTAACGCATTGCATATTTCTAATTTGAAACTCTCGTACTGCAAAAGTGACAGTTAATTACCAGGTGGGTGCGAATCGTTTTGTCGCATTTGTTGTTTGAAGGCGTGTGAGATTTGGTACTTGTGATTATGCTTAGATATGGCTTGGTGTAGCGTGTTAGCTGACGGTAGCTGCTCCTGCAATGAAGTAAGGAGATTCAAACTTCGATTGTTATTTCTTGTCAGATCTTTCGAGTTGGGGTCTTAGTAATCAGAAGCAAGCGATAATTTTCATTCCCAATGACAAGATGGAATGAAATAGTAGGAGGAGAAGACAAGATTTTGTGGGAGCATTCAGTCTTCCTCTGTCCATGCTAATAGCGTCGGAGGGATGCATCCATTTTTTCCCTTTAACACATATCCATATTGCCTTTGAAGTCCCTTTACTTTCCAAAATGGCATTTATCCCTGGCAGTAGAGTAGTTTTTCATATCAGGATTGTTCTCTCTCTCTCTCTCTCTCTCTCTCTCTCTCTCTCT
>NW_018164463.1:119086-141397 GCF_001263595.1 Phalaenopsis equestris
GGGGGGGGGTGGGTGGGGAGGCAAACTGCCCCCTCAACCGAACGTGGAAGGGACTATGGTAATGGAAGACAAAATGATATTTTAGGAGGAACAAAATTGATATTTCAAGAGAGGCAAAGAACCAAATTGCCCTTCCATTTAAGTAAAATCTTAATTTGTGGAGGGCAATTGCCCCCTAGCCCTTCTTGGGTCCCACCCTGTTGCCGAAGGTTTGCATCCGAAAAGTTAAAAGACAAAGACGTCAAACATCATTTCATTAGTTCAGATCGTGTGCTGATTGAAGGAAAGTTTATCCGAACAAAGAAAACATTATGCACCTGATCTGAGAGACGATTGTATATCATCAACTCCCTCTACTAAATTTTGGGATATCTCATAGAGAAAACCAATGATTGCTCCCCAGAACACCTTGACAACCTTCTATGAAGATTTGTCCAAAGGAAAGTTGCCCGCCAGATTACGGTGAGGCATCCTTTGCCTAGCGGTCTAAGTTTGTCCTGAGGTCAAGAATGTCTCTAGGGTGGGTTCATTCAAGAAGGTTACCTAATGACCTTCCAGCCGATCAATGAACTCTCAATCGCCCAGGCGACTAAGAGCCGATCGAAAATGTTAGCATCAGCAAATCATTATTATCCAGCTTCAAACCGTTATGAATAGGGGCATAAACAAGCTGAGCCTAAGACTTTTTTATGTTCAACTCATTAATTTTTTTTTGTTTGTATTCGACTCGTTTATATATCAAGCTCAAAAAATCTATTAGTGCTCGACTTGTTTTCTTAACGAACGAATATAACATGAGTTATTTACTGAGTTGAACACGAGTTGTTCACGACGACTAGTTTTTTTGACAGCCTTAGTCATGAATGTGAAACAGTGCTAGCAGCAGTTACGAATATCAAAGGATCCCATAATCAGTTATAAATAGGTAAAGATGTAATGATACATTAATCACTTGTAATGTTCCTATTTAAACATGAAAAATATGTAACATGCTTGACACTCCCTATAATTTATAAATAGGTTGGGTTTTTCTCCAAGAATGGATTATTAAATCTGTTCAAAAAAACTTATGCTTTAGTGCACTTTGCTTATAATTTTTTTGCCTCTACTCCACTCATATGTTCAACGCTCTCTCCCTTGAGTGTGATAAATAAGATATTTTAGGATTTAAAATTTTAAAAGGTGCGGTGAGCTTGCAGTCGTACTGTCGATAAGAAGAGGAGCGCGTCATAGAGAAAGTCTCAGTTGAGGGAAACTTCTAAAATGGATTTTGTCTGAGAATTCTTGCAACAACAAATTCAGGAACTACAAGATCGAATAGTGGGATAGTTGGCAGCAATGACTCGTGTTGTTCTTGAAGGGAGAGCACATGCTCTTCTAGAACCAAATTCTCACGCACCTAAGCCCCAAGGCCATCAAACGGCTCAGGGAGCCGAATGAGTTGAAGAATCCCATTACCAAGACAGTGATGGGCCCATGTTGAGAAACAAATCACAAACACGATGAATGAAAGTTTACCGCCGACTGGAGAATGCATTCTTCCGACAGATTGCTGATGCATAATCCCTGAGAAGTTCAATGTTCCATCTTTAGTGCCCTAGAAGGGCCAAAGCAATCTGATTGGTCACATTGCATTCTTAAGTCGGCTATATGCATTCTTAAAGTTTGTGACACATTGAAGTTGTCACGACTCGATCTAGGACTTTGAAATTAACGAAGACGGAAATGAATGGTCGGACTGCAGAAATATGTTTTCTACTAATCTATTTCTATCATAAGAAATTTAATATTCAAACAATACGTGAAAGAGTCACTAAAGAACACAAGTAAAATTAACAAGTAGAAATATGTAATTTTCCGTTTGTTATTCTCGTCTTCTATGCATATTTGATACTCTTCTATTCATCTTATTTAAATTCATAAAACCTAGAAATAAAATTAAAATAATATAATGAGTTATCTAAACATAACTTATGAGCAATCACACTTCTAAATAATAGTAATTCAAGGAGAAAATGCAATACGCATGCTGATCATTCATATCTCTATAAAAAATCTTTTAATATACTAAACTTTCATATTTTTATAAGAAATCTTATTTATACCAATACATATATAAATGACATTTTTTTAAAATGAACATATATTAATATTCTATATGCGTTTATCTTAATTTTACTTTTGTTTTATACACTTTACATATATTTCTGTCTCTGTGAGGATCATTATTAACAAAACCTTATTCACCCTTAGCCGATATTGTCCCGTTGACTCTCATCGGCACAACGGTTAACAATCTATAGATCGCAATTGTCTAGGGTGGAAAGACCTGTAACTGCTCCTAGCCGATATTATCCTATCAACATAACAGTTAGCAATTTAAACATCACAATTATCTAGAGAGGTAAGCTTTGATCTACTTGGCTCTGGCCGATATTATTCCGTCGGCATAGTAGTTAATGATCTATCCATTAAATATATCTGAGGTGGTAGAAAAACGTTACATGCGTTGGTACACTGACGTTCACTGTCTGTAGCATTAGAGGATGTAATACTTCTCTAAACATGCACATACAAACATTCATATATAAGCTATTTCAATCTTTATAACATACATTATTATGAAATATCTTTATTCGTCTACTAATCCGCATCTTTATCTGCTATGCAACTATTAATCATCATATCACATATATTTATATCTCATGCATATCTCTTAATTATATCACACATTATTTTCCATCATGTTTATCATGCGTATCTATTCTATCATGTCTATCATGTAGACATGTATATAATAAATCTCATGCATCTCATACATATCTTACATGCATTTCTGTCATGTCTAATCATACATATCTTTCACATATATTTATCATGTCCGAAGCAATATGAAAAATCTAATTAAACTAGAGCATATATGAAGTCAAACATATCTTTTGAAATAAAGAAAATTACTGAATTTTTGAAATATTATTACTCACCTCGATTCCCACACGAGATTCTTGATCTTTGGTAGTTGACAGGAAATTGCAGTAATTTTTATGTTAATTTTAATAATCTATAAAATATAAATTTTAAACTTTAAGATTCAAGTGATTTCCGTAAATTAAATTATTCTTCTTAAATTAGCATGAAATTATTTTTCCTGAAATTTACGGAACCATCCTACGGCGATCTTCTATACGCTTGCTTCGAACGTACTGCCTCAGGTAAACAATTTGGAATCTATAAATATCTAAGGATTTTTAACTTTTTAGCTCATAAAGTAATTAAACCCAAAAGAAGTAAGTTTCTTACCTCAAATAAGCTTCTCGACACAAGTCCACCCTTCCGAAGTTGCCAAATATTCTTCCTTTTTCTTCCTATCTTCTCAATCTCCTCTTTTTCTTTGCTAATATCGTGCTAAACAAAAACTTTGAAACCACTTACAACACTTTCAACACAAATTTGGCATCTCCGACAGTTAACGAAAACAAACAATACTTAAAAAACGATGCAAATCACAAATTGGAAGCATGAGGAAGGAAATGAAAGTCACATAAATCGTTAAAATCAGTTTCGTACCTTAAGATTTTGCCCCAGAGTCAAAATCATGAGTTGTGACTCCCTTGCCTTCAACTCACCCCTTTTCTTTTGCGGCTGCTACAGTGGCTCAAGCAGAAGCCTTGCAGGAACTCACAGGATCCCTTATGCCGAGAGAAAATCAGAAAGGGAGGGAGGGACGTGCGATAGAATCAGGTGCTAGAAGAGGGAATTCGAGAGGGAAGGAATTTCAAAGGCTCTAGATGGACCCCAAGACACATAAATCGAATGATAAGTCGATTGGGTACAGTCATCAGAATTGGGGAGGAGTTAATTAAGGTTTAATTAATTTAATTAAATTTATAACTTTTGATTTCTATATTTTTCAATCTATTCATAATTTATATATAATATTTTATATTGAATTGATCGATTTTACCCATATAATTTTATAAAATTAATTTGGTTGAAATATGAGAATTTGAAATATTTACTCGATTTTTCAAAATGGATTATTACACAAGTGTTAACTGTCTTACACCACACTGAGAGATTCAACACTTAGATGGTTCATAGTGAAGTTCACTATGGCCCAAAAACCTACACAAGGACTTAAAAGCTCTATGATACGTCAAACATGGGTCGAATGAGAGCCTTCGGGCATATAACACACTATTCCAGAAGGAGATGCTGGAAGTATGAAACCTTAAACCTGCCATAGCAAAGGTTGCCCTGGTCCCAAATTAAATACTTTCCGGGTTTACGTAAACCCGATACTTTTTCCTAGCTTCTGTAGTTGGCCAATGATCATATTGCAGCGGAGGAATATGTCAACCCGCTTGTTTTAAAAGGCGAATAGTTCGATCGCCGCTCGAACAAAAAAGGCTCTCGAGATGACAAGTGGAGAGAGAAGGATGACTCTCACCTAAAATGGGAGTGAGTTTGTGGTCGTCTCGTGGTGACAGTGAGGTCAATTGCAATTCACGAAGACAGAGTCGATCAAATGATTGATCGATGGTAACCAAGGAACATTAAAGCCTGCTCAACTGAGGTTTTTAATGGCAAAGTTGATGAAAGCTATTCAAGCTAAGGAGTACTTCAAGAAGGTTCTACCGATGAGAACTGAAGCTTTTCTCCATAACACCAACAAATTCTGCAAGTATCATATGAACTATGGTCACGACATGGAGGAGTGCATACACCTCCGAAGCTTTCTTGAAGAACTGATTTGGGCTGGAAAGCTCAAGGAGGTTGTGACCCTGGAGCACTAACCCAGCGATAGGGGAAAGCACCTGCAAAAGATGACTCAGATGAACCTGCTCGAGTAACTGCTATCTACATTGTTAGGATAGTGCCGACTATGTTTGGGGGACTCGGTCAGAAGAGCCGACTGTAAGAGGCTCCGATCAGGGGAATGCTATGTTGTTGCTTCCACCTCAAAGCGGAGGCCCACTCCCCCAATCCCCCAATCATCTTTACCGATGCAGGTTTGCCCCCGTAAGGAATCCTTACAATGAAGCTATAATTGTTATGGCAATGATCAATAACTACGAGAAAAGTTCTTGGGATATCTTTTGATGCCCGAAGGAATAAAGGCTAATCCAGAGAAGGTAAGAATGCTCTTGAACATGCCTTCTCCTCAGAATGCTATAAAAATACAATGCTAATCGACCAAATAGCAGCTCTCATTTGGTTCATTTCCAAGTCGGGCGACAAATGTGCAGCTTCCTTCAAAATACTGAAGAAGGCTAAAAAATTTGAATGGCCGATCAATTTTGAGCAAACATTTTAATGCCTAAAGTAATCGTTGGCCTCGCCTTCATTGCTACAAAGTTTGAAATCGAAGGAAGAACTCTCTCTATATTTGGGAGTTGGCCCGGAAGCTATCAGTTCGGGAGGAGCTGGGAAATCAATTTGCCATCTACTACACAAGTCGAGTTCTCAGAGGTGCTGAAGTCAGGTATCCTATTATGGAAAAAACTAACATTTGTTTTAATTATCTCTGCTCGTAGGTATTTATGAATGCACCTAATTAGGGTCATCACTGACCATCAACTCAAATCTGTGGTCCATCTGAAACATTTCGATTTGCTCTTAAAGTGGGCTATGGAACTCAATGAGTATGACATCACTTACATTCCTCGAACTTTGATTAAAGCTCAAGTTGTGGCTGATTTCCTAGCAGACTTCTCCGAACAAGTCGAATCAAATGAAGAGACTGGAGTTGGCGACCAAACCTGGACTTTGCACATTAATGGAGCCTCGAGCTAGACGAGCCCAGGAATCAGACTGACGCTAAGCAGTCTGACTGAAGAACGTCTCCATCACTATGTCGCGCTTGAGTTTGAAGTCACAAATAATCAGGTGAAATATGAAGCACTAATAGCAGGACTACGCTTAGCTCTTGAAATAGGCATCCATCATCTGCTAGTTAAGTTAGATTCTCAATTGATGATAAAATAAGTTAACAGAGAATTTGAATCCAGAGACGAGATGATGATCAAATACTTGAACAAGGTAAAAACAGAGATAGGAAAGTTTGCGTACTTCAGAATCGAGCACGTCTGACGAGAGGACAACCATGTAGTTGATCTTCTGTCAAAGAACATTTGTTTTTGAGAAAGGATGCCCTTAAGTTTTTTTCGTTCGACTATTAAAGAGTTTGAAATCATGGAAGTGGAAATTGAAAATGCAAAGAGTTGGATGAATCCCTACATCCAATAACTAAGAATATTTGTTTACTTTCTGAAACACTTTATTCCACTTGTGATAAATGATGATTATTTATCATAGTAGGCTTTTGATATTGATTGGAGTATTTAGAATGTCAATATCTTAGTTGATAAGAGATTTCGTATTATTTATCCTTAGGGGCATAAATAAGAAGAAAAATCTATTGATACTCATTTTTCTTCATTGTACTTTAAGATAGGATGGTGTAATTTTGTTTTGCTTTGGCATTTCGTAGTAAATATCTTTGTTGTAATCATATCATTATCTAGTTAATATGTTTTCTAATAAAAGAATATAAATCCGTGGCTCACTTAATCTTAATTTTATTCTTTTTTGTGTTACAATTTTGCATTATGTGCAATGAAATTAACTTCGATTAATAAAAGAGTTTTAATATATAATGTAGAGAGCTGTTTTTTAATATTATTTTTCATATTTATGCCTCTAATATGATACATAATTTTTACATTGCTTATGATATGTACAAGTTGACATAAGATTATCGAATAAAAAATCAAATAAGGTATTATGCTATCATTAAATAAGGAATTTATTCACGAATTATTTGAATAATAAACGAAAATGTTCCCAAACATAAATGAATAAGCTTATCATTGTTCAAGCTTGTTCATTTTTATGTCCAGCTTTTAAACTTAATTTTGTTTTGGCTTTTTCAATTATGTAAATAAATAAATAGAAATGAGCCTCTTATGAGTGAGAATATTGAGCTGTTTATCAGGTGCATGTTTACTCACAGCCCTATACTGAGAAATAGAAATAGATTAATAGGAAAATCTCATACGTGAGATTTAGCCACGTATCTTAGAGTGCATATCCTGCCCAAGAATTTTAATGAAATATGCATGTTATATAAAAGCTTTATGTGAAAGTATGTTATTTATGCATGAAAGAGTTATTAACTTCAAGTGTTTATTTCATAAACTTTGCTATTAATTTAATATCTTGTTTTCTTTATTTGTTTTGTTTAGTGGTTAGTTTGATATTTCTCCCGTATATGAAATTTTAGGCATGCTTAAAGAGTTGACGGGGTTCTAATATGTTCTATTGATGTTTCAGGATATGCTCTGCAGCTTCTTCAGCTTAGTGGGGTATGTCCTTGGTTGCATTTTTGAAATAGAAAAGTTACTTGCCAACTTGTCTTGTTTTTTATCTTACTTTTTTTATCTGGCTTTCATTGCTTCTTTCTTTTGTTAGGAATTAGTAAATGTAAACGTTCATTTACTTTGTTCCAGTTATACTGCCTGAACAGCAGGTGGTCATACTTCATTGTTACTATAGTCTTGCAAATGTGATTGATGATAGTTGTGGAACTAACTACAACTAATCAGTAAAGAAAGTAGGATTATTTGAATAACTAGATGATCAATTCACTCAACTGATCTCTTATTTCTCATGTATTGACTTCAGGATTTCTAATCATGACATTCTCTAAGCACAGCAAATGCTGCTGTTTGGCTTCAAGCGCTTAAAAAAAAAACTCTGCTAAATCGATAAAATGTATAACATCTAAGTAGTTAAATGCCATCTATCTTGTGATCGATTTTTTTTTGATGTGTTGTATTAGATTTAACGACAATCAAATCTCTAACCGTTATTACTTATTATTTTTTTCCTATTAGCTTTTATTCCCTCATTATGTATTTCCTTTTGACTTTATTTTATTTTTTTTTATTTGGTTTATTTTGTTTTATTTTTTTTCCTTTGTTGTGTCTATTACATTTGGATTTAAATACTCCTCATTCTTTCAATAAAATTAAGCTGCTCTATTCCAATTGTCAACATAATATCAGAGCCTAATCCTAGATTCGACAGCCCCTACCTTCTCTGCTGGTTCCAGCAGCTGCCACCTAGCCGCTGGCCTCCTCCGCCTGTTCCAATAGCCGGTGATTCCCCTTGCTACAAGTGCATCCATCTGCTTGTTCCAACTTCCGTTTTCGTTGGTTCTGCAGACGTCGGGTCTACTGAAAGAAGCAACAGCCGCATGTTCCGTCTGTTTTTAGTTCCAGCCCTAAGTTACTCTTTTCCGTCTGTTTTTAGTTGCAGGTTTTGTATGGCTCTACAGGCATCTGTTTCCAGCAGCAATTGATCCAACCTCCAACACCGAATCACCTTTAGATTTGTTTCCAACAACAGTCTGGTTCTACAGGCATCTGTTTCTAGAACCAGCCGATGCAACTTTCTGAAGTTCCCTGCAAATGTCCAAATTCTTGTAGTTGTATCCATATGTCGTGACTCTACTGGAATTCATCTATGGCTCAGAACCACAACATCTCCTTTGACTTTGTTGGAATTATGGAGGATTCCTCCAACATTGAATCATCCTCAAAACGTGTTCTTGATTCCATGGGAGGATCGACTCCAACCTCCACTCTCTTGGAGATCGGAGGACCGTAAACTAACATGAGTTTCTTGATCACTACTCATAAACTGAACAACAATAACTTTCTCTAATGGTCCCAAGTGCAGTCCTTATGCATCAAAGGACGTGTAAAGTTTGGTCACCTCACAGGAATGTTGCGTGAGCTTCCAAAGACTGACTCGACATATGGAGCTTGGGAAGTGGAGACTTCATGGTCATGTCCTGGCTGATCAACTTCATAGGGACGTCGATTGGTAGTTCATATATGTTTCTCCCTTCTGTTAGTGTTCTCTAAACAGTTGTCTGCGATACCTACTCAGATGTAGGAAATTTCGATCAACTCTATGAAGTATCTAAGAAAATCTGGGAAGCAAAACAGCGGTCAAGGACCGTGACCTAGTCTAATAATGACCTTGTTGTACTATGTATGCAATGCAACCTATACTATAACTACACTTGGGATTCTTCGGCAGACCTGTCCCTTTTCTAGAAGATTGTAGAAAAGGATTGTATGTTCTAATTTTTGGCTGGCCTTAACAATGAGCTTGATGAAGTTCAAGGCCATATTGTTAGTCACGATCCTCTTCCTTCCCTCACACCTCTTTTATCGTGATCTGTCGAGAAGAAAGCTGGAGACTCGTCTTGCTCGTCACCTTTTTTCCTTCAGCCGAATCGTCGACCTTGATCTCAAATAGTGATCAACTCTGATTCATGCCACCTCGAACTAGTCACCCTATTTGTGATTACTATCATAAACCCAACCACACTCGGGACAAGTGTTGGAATATTTACAATAAGTTGGCTTCCGTTTGGAATCTTACTACCCAAAACATCCCGGAATCCTCCGAATCACTGAAAATTCAAATGGAGCAATTGATCAAGCTTCTTGGGGTTCGTCGACCTCCCACGTCCTTCAAGGTACTCTTCCTATGGCTCTTATAGTTTATTCCTCCTCTAGTCCGTGGATTATTGATTCAGGAGCCATGGATCACATGATTAGATGCTCACAAGCTTTCTCAACTTATTATTCTTGCTTTCGAAAAGATACAATCAGAATTGTTGATTGTTCATGTAGTTCCATTACTGGTAAATGGTCGATTATACTAACAATTGATCTAACTTTGGAGTCCGTTTTACATGTTTTGCAGTTGCAATGTAACTTGTTATTTGTCAGCAAGCTGACGAATGATGTTAATTATGTTGTTAATTTCTCTTATTGTGGTTGTGTTTTTCAGGATCGTCGTTCGAGGAGGATGATAATAACTGCTAAGAGGGTAATCAAACTCTACTACTTCAAAGAAAAGAGCTCAGAAAGTGCGGACACACCTCTCAAAAGTTGTAGCTCACCTCAAGTCATTGAATGTCCTATTATGTTATTGCATTGTAGTTTAGGTCATCCTAGTTTTCAATATTTAAAAAATTTGTATCGTTTGATGTTTTCTATTACCACTCTACACACTCCAGCTCATTTCTCTCTCATTCGTAGTGACTTATTGAAACGTTCTCGTGCTCGTAGCTGCACCATTAAAAGATCGCTCCTGAATTTAATTGATGACCATTCTCAAATGACCCGGGTCTACATTTTAAATGACAAGTTGGAAGTTGTTACTTTCCAAAACTTCTACACCTTCGTTTTAACCCAATTTAAAACTCCTATTTATGTTCTTTGAACTGACGATGATTGTGAGTTTTTTTAACTCTATTTTAGGTGAATTCTTGGTGGTAAGAGTATTCTCTACCAGCTCATGTACATACACTCAACAAAATTGGATGATCGAGAGGAAAAACTGTCACTTATTCGACGTTGCTTGTTCCATTTTGTCCATTTTGTTTCAATCCAATGTCTTGAAATATTTTTGGAACGATGTCATTCTTATTGCCACTTATCTCATAAATAAAGTCCTTTCTTAAATTCATAAGTTTTGAACCCCCTTAGCTGCTTGATGTCATGCTTCTCTGCCAGTCGGTTCTTATCCACATTAGACCCCAAGATTTTTTGGTACACTACTCTTGTTCGGAGTACTGTCCCCAATCAGAGTAAATTTGATTCCAGATCCATAAAATGTATTTTCCTTGGGTACTCTGCTATTCAAATAGGGTATCAGTGTATTGATCCTATCACTAACAAAATCTATGTGAGTGCTGATGTCTCATTTTTTGAAAGTATTCCCTATTTTCCTAGCTCTGCCTTAAGTGAAGAGCATGTGGTCTTACATTATCCCTTATTCTATTTTTATGGATGTTCCCCCTATTATTCCTGCCACTGAAGATTCCCCTGTTTCAGTGAGTGCACCATTTCCTCCTCCCACTATTCGTGTCTACACTCTTTCTTTCTTCATTGCTGTTTGGTTAACCATGATATCATTTGGTATCAGAGCTAGCTTAATCCTAGTCCTATCATAGGGTTAGCTAAATCCATCAAAACCTAACCCATTCATTTCACATCAACCCATTCCTTTATTGAATTTTCAAATTGATCACCCAAAATATTTTCTTTATCACTCATATCACTCCATACACATTTCTTTTACATACCCCAAATCTAAACTCTAGTCATGCCACCAAGAAGACAATAGTTGGAAATCTGTTCGAGGACAAAATGTTGCTAATGAAAAATCCAAAAAAAGGTTTCCATGAACTTTTTAGGGAGGTTGTACAATGGAAAATACTCGAACTACAACAAAGGCTCGCCGCCTTCTAGAGGAGATGATCGGGAGGGGTCACATATAGCCAAAATGGTGTTCGCTAGAATACAGTGAATCCCATCCACCAGACAAATTCCATATATGAAGAATCACTACCCTGAAGTTTTGACATTAAATATCTTAAAAGCCACGATCTTGAAGTAATTATGGATTTGTCATATTTTGATGGCCGCTTGGATTCGGATGAGGCCATCAAGTGGCTCTGGATAGTGGAAAGTGTATTTGAGAACCAAGATGTTCCATAGGAGGGAATGGTAAAACTAGCCGTCAACAAGTTATGGAATAGTGTATCTCGATGGTGGGAGAACTTGAAGATTCTTTGACAACGAAAAGTGAATAGTAAAATTACTATCCGACCCCAGATGAATCGAAAATGTAACGTCAATACCTATCAGTTCATTATAGATATTACATGTTTTTGGGGCAACATCACCAAATAACTATCACATCTAACAGACAGAGTTCAATCCAAGGATTGAGTAGTAAGAGTACAACCTACGAAACATCCACGACGACCGCGTCTGAGGAGACACTAGTTCGGAGTAGAGAACAGGTGGAACCAATTCTATAGTAACTAAAATTAAACAAATAAATAAATCAATATAATAATTATATTAATAATAATAAATTGAGAAGACACTAAGAATAAGTTTCCCTTCAGTTACAACTATCAGTTATAATATTAATATTAATCAATAGTTACCCTCATTCTAATCAATGAGAGACAAACAATAGAAGAAGGAAGAGAAGAAGATGAGAAAGAAAAAGAGAAGGAAGTAACCGCTTGCTGCATAAGAGACAACATTAAGCCCTAGCCCATCGGTCGAGGAGGAAGGAAGGTGGTTATGCGGCTTCACTGCTTTGTTCAGGCATGTCTAACCCTAACCGAAAGAAGCAGCGATGTTCTGCTCGCGTGTAGAGGAAGGAGGAAGCAACATTGTTTTGCGTGTGCAGTGTCGGATTGAGACTTGGCCGAAGGCAGAGGAGAAAGGAGGTATGCGGCTCTATCGAAAGGAGAAAAGAAGCCGTAGCCATAAGCTTTGCATGCGTTGCCCTAGGTTGAGCCGAGACCGAAAGAGAGGAAGGAGTTGACATGGAGGAAGTAAGGCTCTGTTGAGAGGAGAAATAATATCTCACGCTGCTCTGTTTGGTCACACCAAGATCGAAGGAGTGGAGGAAGGAGATCTAAAGCTCATGCTTGCGTTAGGGCAATCCGATTGACCGAAGTTAAAAATATGAGTATGTGTTTTTAGAAAGTTTATTTGAATCAAGAAAGGAAGGCTTGATAAATTCTTGGGATTTAAGAAAGAGTTGAATCAAGACATTCAAAGAAGGATAAGGTAAAATTTTATAAATTTTATGCGTTAATTATAGAAATTGGTTTAAATTAAAGATGGTGTTAAATTCATATCAACAATTTTATGAATTAATATTAGTGATTTTAATTTATCAAATAGTTGAATTAAAAGGACGATAGAGAAGTCAAAATGTTAGGTGAAGTGAAGTGAAGGAATAAATATTTCGAAGGACTTTTAAAGCAAGTGAGTTATCATTTTATTTTATGCATTAAATTATGTTTTATTAAATGAATAATTACTTTATTAAATGGTTTAAAACAAATATTTCATTTATGCCTTGTAGTTTGAAAGTTTGAAATGTGTATCAGAAATGGGAGAAAGTAACATAAATATGGATATAGATTTTAAAAGATTTTAAATTTGAAATGATATGTAACGACTTAAGTCACTCTGGATTGTCCTCATATTGTACTAACAGTGGATGCGATATATTTGTGCACAATAAAAAAAATAGTAAAGGTGTACTTTCAGGTGCAAAATTTGAGTATACCTACGGATACAATTTTAAGAATACATTCGGGTATGATGATAATCCTATTATGACTCTTAAAAATGTTAAACAAGGTAAAAACTTAAATTGAAACGAGAAATGAAAAAATATAAAGTGTAAGTTTACACTTTTATTCTTACATAGCATTTGCATATCAATTTAATATATATTAAGATTATAATTGTTCACTAAATCAAACTTACTGTTAAAATTAATGGTTTCTTTGAGGAAAAGAAAAGTTGTAGGTTAATATGACTAGCATGAGGGATTTAGTTTATAGGAGTATCACTGCTGCTAGATATTATGATTTTTATTTTTGCAATATTTTTTTTTGACAATGATATAATTTTGCGTGGATTTAGATATTCTTACTTGCATATTATTCTATTATTGTTGGATGATTTAAATATTCTTATTTGTATTTATGGATTTCTTAGTGACTCTTTATTATATTGGAAGATTTAAATATGAGGACAGTAAATTAAATGTTATTATTATCCGGCTGCAGTCTTGACTTACTTTAATTTGAGTTATCAAGCTGGGTCATGACGAATCTGCATTCTTAAATCCGTCCCAACCAAGAAATGTTTCAAGTGCCACGAATTTTGGCATGCAGAATCAACTTGCCAACCAGAAAAATGATATCTTTTATTAATTGGGGAGCAGTTGAAAAAATGGACAATGATATAGTAGGCACTGAAGGAGGGGACACAAAGGAGTACCAAATTTCAACTTATGAGAGAAAAAACACATAGCTCAAGCTCAACCCGTGATAGAGACTCCAACAGAACTAACATTGGTGGTCCAAGACAGTCCCAAGTACAAGGCACCGACTCCAAACGCATGACAACCCTAGATAAGAGAATTTCAGACTTTTTCTAATTTATAGTCTACTTCCTCAATTTTCCCTACTGAGGGAAGTCCAACGTATCGGAGCTGAAACCCTTTTGTGACACTTATAGAAAACTATGTGGAGTCATTTGAGTATTAAAATAGTTCAGCAGTATACCCACCAACAGTTGATCAGACAGAATGGATGAATCTCAATGTTGGAAAGTCCTTTGGATCTTTGGGGACAATAACATCCTACAATGGGACTCGAGTCCTTTCAGAGAAGAAGAAGAGGCCTCTCATTAGCGTTTACACTTTAGTGTGGTCTACCCTAACATAATTTTCATCTCAAAGCTAATTCCTCCTTACATATAGACTCAGACGAGTATGGGGAGTGGAAGAAGCAATTACAAATCTAGTGGCCTGAAAGTTACTTTGGGAGAATCTACGTCTATATGTAGTACCAACTTAGGTTGTGTCAAAAGAGGATGGATACATATTATATTAGGATGCACTTTGGAATAAAAACACTTGCAGGATTGGCTTACTGGGCAATTATAGTAGTTCCACTCTTTTTAATGTGGTCGACCTGATGTCATACTATGAGGAGACAGAAGCTTCGACGGATGAGGTTGAAGATCCCATAATCCGGGGAGATTGGAGCGGGCATTTATTTCCCCGTGAGACTATGACAAGCGCGGTTTGGACTGTTAGGTCCAAATGATTCGATGGTGAACCGACCCTCTTGTTTACTTGGGGTTGTTGCCCACCCTACAGGGGACACTCCATAGTTGCCCTAATATTATATATTTTGTTTCTTCGTGTTTTAGGTTAATTTTTGTGTATTCTTGTTTGGGATAGCCACTGGTGTCTCTTTTTTTCCTTCGAGGTATTTATCCAAGGATCTGGGTGGTGCTCCAGATGTATCTCGCTCATGAGGTGGTGATTATCTTCTTTATCCCCTTTCGCATCCTCCCCTCCCGGCTACCCTTCATTGTGGAAGTGCCCCCGAACAGCAGCCCGTTGCTGTTTTCACCGCATTTCTCAAATTCTAGCCGGCTGTCCTTCCTTTCACCACCCCAAACAGGCATCCTCTTGTTGTCCCGCAGTCCCCCCGCATCACTCATCGCTAACTCCGTCATTTCTTCTCGCTGCCGTCGCCCAAAACAGCCACTATGCGCTGTTTTCCTTGCTGTCCAACCTTCATTCTCACTGCCACTGCTCAGAACAGCAACCAAACTTGTTACCGCAGCTCCACAGATTTCCCTCGCTGCTACCAATACCCCTTTGCTTTCGCCACACTTTCCTGCTGCTACCTCTCTAGGGGTCCAAACCCTCGCCAATCACCACCACCATTTCGAGATCCACCCTAATTTGAGTTTGTATTGCCATTTGTTGCAATTTATGATTTCTTGTATCTTTGGTAGTAAGTTCCTATTTGAATTCCTTAATAATATTTATTTTCTTATTGTTGTTTGGTTAACTCTGATAGTACTATAATAATCATACGCAACTGCGAAAAAATGTATGGTGAAGCTCTGATCACTATCATGGTTGAATTTTTTTTTTATTATTATAATATCATCATTAAAGCAGCAAACTGGAGCATCCAGCCTGATTATTTTGTTACTGGGCTGTACCTTTTTTGGGCAATTTAAGAAAAGCTTGAATATGATATGGCATCTTTCTCATGGCCTTTTTCAATTTTTGTTTCAGTTTGTATAATTTGATTTATTCTTATCTTTCGAACTGAAAATATAATCTAAAGTTTTTGTTTGGATGTATAAAAACCAAGTTGTTCCTTCTGACCGTGAGCTAATGCATCCGTACTGTTCATATTTAATAATTTATCTTTCAGGGAACCATCAAATGGATTATTTTGCTATGCTCAGGACTATAGTGCACATTTCTTTTGCATAGCATCCTTTCTGTGGACTACAACAATTGCGTTCACACTTCATCGTACTGTTGTCAAACACAAAACTGACGTTGAAGATTTTGGATCAATTTTTCATCTGTATGTGTGGGGTATGCTAACTACTTTCCTTTGTTTTCTTCTTTCAATGCATGAATAGTTTTTAAGATAATTTCTCTGTTTTCTATCTCTTGTTAATATGTTCTATTGAAGAACATCAATGTAATGCATATGGGTGAAACCAAATTTTGGTTGAGCGAGCTGGCCTTACATGTATGCGTTACTACTTATATGCATGCTTGTATGAACGCATATAAGATATGTGCATGTACGAGTCAATTTAAAAGTTAAATTGAACTAATTTTGAGCCATCCATCTTCAAGTTGAAGCAAATTGATTTTGTTTCTTAGCCAATTAAAATTTCAGTGATTATCTAGTGATTTTGTTAGTGGAAAACATAACTGTCAGCTCTAATAGTGTTTTATCATATGTTTGGGAGTTTATTAGGTATTATTTAATGTTATCTTTTATGTCTAATTGATTAAAAGACATGAATAAGGAGATTAATGGTGCGCAAGAGAAACCAAATCATTATGATGGATATCCCCATATTGATGCGAGAGTTCTTAGGGTTTAGGTTTTTATTAATCTAACATGGAATGTAGAAAATAATGCAACAAAGAAGAAAATTCCACATGACTCCAGCTAATCGTACTAATTAATGAAAATAAAATTTAGCATTGGTGTCCACACACAACCTGAATCTCATGCAACAGAAAGATATATAAATAGTGACTAGTTTGACGAAACACTATCTTATTTTTAACCAATAACACGAAAAAAGAATAGAATAATAAGAAAAATGAACTGAAGAAAAAAAAATGAAGTAATTACAAGAAATGAGCCTTACAATTTCATAAGAAGATGGGCTTTCATGAAATTTCTAAGTCATGCATTTGATCGAGGAGCTGATTCCTGAAAGTAGAAAACATTTTCATGTTAGAATCCTAATTTTACTTATGATTCAATAGTTTTCTCAAGTGCCTCAGGCTGCCCTTATTTGTAATTTTAAAATTAATGCTGAAAGCAACCACTAAAGGACAACATACGAACTTCAATAGAATGAGAAATTTTTGGAAGGAGCCTTAGCAGAATATCATTATCAGATAGAAAACTCACAAGATAGCTAAAATTCTATCTAAAAGCCTCTAGGACGTTCAAGGAAAGCTACCAATATAAGGAATTATAAAGAGTTCGCAAGAAGTCATCGACAGAAAAACCCATAAGGAAGCCAATTTTGCTGAAGGCCTGGGAGAAAGGATTCGTAGAAATAGCTGCACTTTTCTGTTGAAATTAACAAAAGGAAGTTAAATGCAGTTGTGATGATAAATTTATGAACTTTAGTTGAAATAAAAAAAAGGAATGGTACATATCAACACACACCGTTGAAATTTTATGTGACAAGAAATTTAGGGTGTAGTAAATATATTGAAATTCAATCACAACAGACAAATAATAACGCAATATGACTTGTGAAGGTGGAGGGGAAGAAAAAGAAGAGGGAAAGATGTTGCTGGAATGATAGACCTCGAATTTGTATAACTGAGGCGAGCTTGCCCAAATATTAAGTCTCACACTTGATTAGCAAGCTGAATCTCAGAAGGAAAATGATGATTTACGTACCTAAAGGATTTTGTTTTTCAATATCTATTTGTTTGCGTGCTCTGATTTCCTATTTATAACCAAAAAAAGTAATAATAATAATAAATTTCATAATGCAACTCCCTGAAGAAGGAATCAACTTTAGCAACTTAGAATTCCCACAAGGGCCAAAACAATTGATGCGCTTGTTGCTATATGTCTAGGAAGCCATGGGACAAATTGCATAAACCATCGTTTTGCTATTGTATTAAAACAAACCTGTGAGGAAACTATGGTAGAGACCACAAGAAAACTCTAAAACTAATCATGGAAGTTGTTTGAATTGCATATGCTACTGTCTGGGAAACCAAATGAAGCCATTGATTAACATGAAATATCAAAAATATATTAAATACAGAAACGAAAAGTCACCTGCAAGAGTTGTAAAATAGGAATAAACGGAGAGGTTGCTAGAGGTGCGGAAATAAGATAGGCGTAGAATCACATCAAAAGCTCAGAAATTGTGGTAAATTTCCCAGCTTAGTACGATAAAATGAGATTTTATTCAAAATGACTTTGGCGATAGTTTTTTCAGAAGTCGAAGCAACTGATTTTCGTTTTGATATCTATTATTTTTTTCAAAATTTTAATTCTTTTTTGTTTGCCTCATATGCCAACATTTTTACCATTTCTCCTGCTCATGCTTTTGACACATGAATTTTGGCAGGAACCTCTTTTGCTATGACTGTCATACGTTCCATAGGCAGTGACTATGGACCGATAGGCGCGTGGTGTTGGACTGGGTCCGGAAAGAAGGAAAAGGCATGTGCTTACTTTTATTGCAAATATATGGCATAGCAACTCATTATTTTTTTCTTAGGATTATATAGTGATTCTGATACTAGATTTAGCCCAAACCACAACGAAAAATAAATGCTTTTATTCGAAATGAATACTTGGTACATGATTGCAATGAAAAAGAAAATGCAACAACCAACACACAACGCTATCACTCAACTTTGGCTGAATTCGAGTTGGAGGGAAGGCTGCCAAGAGGGTATGTGGCTGAGAAAAGAAAGGTGATTGGGGTGATCTGGTGACAAAGGACAACAGATGGAGGGTTGGGAGATAAAGGACAATATGTATGGGGGTTTGCGGACAAGGGGAATATCAGATTGGAGGGGTGGAGGCTAGGAGATAGTGAACTAGGAGAGTTCGGCGACCAGGAAACAACAGGTTGGAAGGGTTGACGACAAGGGAATAGTAGGTGGGGAGATTCAACAGCGGAGGAAGCAGTTGGAGGGGTTGTTGGTAGCACCAGACAATAGAGCGCGGGTTGTACGGAAACGACGACAGCGAGAGGGATGGCTGAAAAGGTTGCGGAAGGATTGTGCAAGGATTAATATCGCTGCAGGATCAAGCTATAGTTGGAGCACCCCTGTCGATCGCTATTTTTTTTTGAAAGGAGATAAGCAATGATTTTTGTAAATATGAAAATAATTTTAATATAAATATGATTTTTGTAAGTAACATTTTAATTTTAAAAATAGACGAGACTAAAATGAGTCTCACATATTAAATAGTTTAGACGGTTGAATGCGATATCACAAGTAATACACTATCCCGAAGGATAAACATACAACTTAACAATAGACTCAATCACATAAACTAAGAAGTTTGTGACATCCGTTTGACCTGCAAAACCTTTTATGTGTGACCGATAAATTCCCTTACCTAATATAAAGATTAAATAAAATTTATTTTACCTGGGTTCAAAGTTCCCTATAGAGTCAAGTCTCTATAGTTAATTATATCTTAAATGATCGGGGCACTTAAAAAAACTCTCGATTAAGATCAGTGATTTTACCTTTCAGATTTCCCTTTCAGATTTCAAAGTTTAGGATTTCAAAGTTTAGGCTTTTAAGATCGGACATGAGAAAATCAATTGAGAATGACTCAAATAGGAACAATTATTTTTAAGGAATCCAAAAAAATAAAGAGTAGAGGATATCACAGATCCAGGGAGAACTCAGTGACCTCCCAACTATCCTATTGTTTGACTTTATATCTTTGAAATGATGTTATTTAATGTTTAATCCTACAATTTATTTTTTAGAATTTAGGACTTAGATTCGCACGATATCTAATCGTGCAAATGACCTAAAAAGATAGAAAGATTTACACCGTACAATACGGTAACCTCAGAATCCTAAAAGTATTAGGACTTATAATTGTACAACAGGGTTATGCAAAAGTCCTAAAGATAAGGTGAGGATTTACGTTGCGCTAAGCAAACTATCTCGAAGTCATATGACTTGTTATTTAAACTAAGGAAAATGCTTAGTTGACGTGAACTTGTTTTGATGTTACAGATCCATCTCGAAGTTGCTCTTCTGTGTGTCCTCGTCTTGTTGCCTACGGTGTTTGCTCCAAGCTCCTCGTTGTAGCACCTTCAGATTTGATGTTAATTTTAAGGGTATATGCAATTATTGTTTAGTCAACGATCTGCTACCGGATACTTCCTATGAAACAAACTACTAACCTCTTATTATGAGGTATAATGTGTAAAAGAAACAGTAGTAGGTATAAGTATAATAACAAAATTTAAGAAATGAGCTAGCATGCCTTGTATCAATAAAAGAACTACCACTTGGAAAAACTCAAGAAAGAGCGACAAATGACCCGTGATGAAAGAAAACTCGAGAAAATTGATAAATGGCTCACGATGGAAATCTCAAATTAAAAACAACAAATGGTAACTCAAGGAAAGTCACCGAAAACACGGGAAGATCCCAGAAAAAGACCACTAGTGCTTTACCAAAATTTCCAATAAAATTTCACGAAAAATCCAAAAAAAGAAAACCGCAAGCACTCAGGTCAGGGCTAGACTCAAATATTATTTATTTGTACTCGAGGGACGCGGAGACTACTATCAGTCACCCGGATGTATAGAGTCCACCAATCAACTAGAAGGGTGTTCTACTAAACCTAACTTAGGAGAGTACTCCTTAGCCCGACACTGGTAATCGACAAGTGGACAACTAAGTTACAATATATTTAAAATTTATATTTTAGCATGCACATGGATTTCAGGCATACAAAAAGAAGTTGTATCAATTTTGTAGTAAAAATATTTTTTATAAATATTGTATTCGTTCTTATCATGTTTTGTTCTTATCAGTTTTGAAAAGTTTTGATTGTCCACGAGTCGATTACGTCATCGGGCGTAGGACCGCCAACAACCTAAGAAGTTACGGGTCCCCCGCTAGTCTTGTGTCGGTGAATGATACTATCATCCTATAGTTCATCAGGTCCCAGGATTGAGTCCTGATGTCGTAGGATGAAATATCATTCCGCTCTACTACCGGCGTGCCTTTGTCATCACTGCCCTAAGCCCCAAAACAAAACCAACCTACTTGCAACTTTGCTTGATGGTTTCATATATAGCAAAAAACTATATATAAATACTTATGTGTCAGACATAAGCACTGAAAACCGAACCAAGAAGTAAGAAAAAAAAAATAAAAATGGGGATGAGAGAGAGGAGGAACTGATCCACCCAAAAGATCGAAAAGACGAAGGGTGAATCAACCCTCAAAATTTGTAACGGAAAGATCTGAAAAGGAGGGCCCAAGATCCTTAAATCAATCCAAGAAAGATATCATTTTCTTAAATTTTATAAATGGATCAACCTAAGAAGGGTATCCCTTCCAAATCTTGTTTTGATCAAATCTTGTTTTGAACAGGTCGAAATGAGCCCGAATCAATGTGACAACTGTATACACGACTCCACCATCATTACATAATCACACACCCAAGCCTGAACTCAAATGTGACATTTATGTTATCCAAAACTTAATGTCAAACTTTCAAAAAAAACTCTTTCGTGAATGACACTTTTATGAGCTTTCAAATCCTTCATGAATTCGATTCATATCAACTTTATGATTTCCCGAAATGAAGTAGTAAGAGTTTTTCATATTTCACAAATCAAATAAAGGAAAATAATCCAGAGTATGCAACTTTCTAAATTTCCAAAGATCATGTCAATATTAAAACCATTCAATTCCAACCTTAATCAAAAGCTTCTCATGTCAAATAAACATGAAATCATCCAGATAAAATCATATAAATGCTCACGGCCAGAGGTAACAGAGGGGACAACCACCAGCCCAACTTATCACATAGAGAACTCACAAGATAAGGCTCACGACTAAGGCAACAAAAAAAAGACACCAAGAGAAGGCACAACCAAAACCACATAACAAGCCCACAAGTAGAGACCAGAAAAAAACACAACCAAACCCTCAATATAAGCTCACGAGTAGGGGCAGCAAGGGAAAGCCACCACATATATTGTTATTATGCTCTTTTGATATACATAAGAGAGTGAATGGACAAGCTCTTGTAAATCATCCGAACTGAAACCATTTTCATCAAATAAGACATGATAGTGAGTTGGTCTGCTTATATCAAACATTCCCACATAGAAGCACATATTGAAATCATAATTTTTTTTGTATGAAAAACTTTATTATCAACGACAATCATAGGAGGAATGTTATCCGGAGAATCTCCAACCAAACCGAGCCCAACAAGAGGGGAAAACAGAATGACATGTTAGGCAAAACGAGCCCAGCAAGAAGGGCAAACAGCGTAACAACTCAGGCAAACCGAGCCCAGCAAGAAGGATAAAACAAAGAGCCGTAAAAGGTAAACCGAGCTCAGCAGGA